>NC_043993.1:12114184-12374184 GCF_902150065.1 Myripristis murdjan | reverse complement strand
TGTAATTTCAAAGGACCATAATGTAACAGGTCCCACCCAAGTGGAGTTTGACCAATTCCACTGACACTGCAACAAATGTACTAACTGTGACGCTCATCTTTTTTGAGATAAAAACAACATCTATATACTGTGTGTTTCATACAGCCGTTTTTATGGAGTTTTTAACTGAGAAAACTAAAACAGAGAGAGAGAGAGTGAACCAACTGCGCTGAGTTGAAGCTAATGAAGTTAATGTAAGTTACTGTGTTCCTCACTACAGTGTCAAGAAATCATCATCATGTCTCATAAACACTACTGGAACAAAACTCTGGAGAAAGCAGTGCCAACTCTCAGAGGAAAAACTCATCCTAAGGGTGCTTTCAGACCTGTAGCCCGTTTGCTTTGTTCCGATTCAGGGGCTAAATCGATACAGTTGTTTCGTTTTTCATTTGGGGCGTTTGTGTTCACAGGGCAACCGTCTGTAGCGGTTCAAAGCTGTAAACAAATGCCATGCGCGAACCAGCTGTTCTCTCATTGGTCAGAAATTACCCCAAAAGAAGAAGTTTCCTCTTCCGTTCTTACCCCGGAAAAAACAAAAACCATGGAGCATCTTCAGAGTGTGTGGCTAGTTTGTTTCTCTGTGTTTCTGTGGTTAATGTACCCAGTGGCGGTTCTGCCCATGTTGCCGCCCTAGGCGAAATTACTGCCTTATGCCCTTTCGTGTTACTACTCCTACCTAGCCTACTTTTTATATGGACAAAATCTTGTTTGAATAAAAAGCCACCGGCCACGGCACCGGTCGGCATCAGGCGGGCCGGCCGCGGCACCGGTTGGTACCGCGCCCACCTGGTCAGGTCTGACGGATCTGACAGGTGAGCGGCGCTGATGATTTTTTTTTTCTTTTTTTTGTGCTTGTGCCGCCCCCCACATGACATGAAAAAATGCCCGCTTCGCCCATGCCTAAAACCGCTACTGAATGTACTGGTGTTCTGTAACGGAGGAAAACATCCCGTTCTACCGGGAATCAAGACTGCACAGGGAAAATAATATCATACTGCATCTACTGAGAAGACGGGCCGCGACAAGGAATTGCCGACGAAGATGGGCTCTGACGCTGGTTGAACCACAGTTCTGAGTGAGATGTGTCGGTTACTGTGTCGATTATGTTCTCACTGAAAACAAACCGCTCCAGGGCTCGAATGGAATCGAGCCGAGACCACCTCTTCTAGGCGATCTCGGCCCGCTTGTTTTGTCCCGCATCCGAGCGCGATTGCTGTGTTCACATATGTCCAAACGAACCGATCTTTAGGGGGAAACGCTCCCTGTTTCGGAACAACTGCTCAAAACGGGACAGGTCTGAAAGCACCCTAAAACACTTTAGGACCATTTTAAAAAAGTGCATCTTGGTAATATATTGTGACATTGACTTCCTGGGATTGGACACAAAATTCAAGTTCAAAGAGCAAGTGGTGTACATTCAGTTCACATTTTTAAAAAAGCTGTACTGTTGTGTAGTGGAGGTTAGGTGAGGATGAGGGAAACAGTCCAGTAAGTTGAAGGGCAAACTGGTGCAAAAGTAAAGAAAAGAAATGGGAAAAGGCTGGGTACTTAACTGCAGACAAGTTCTACTGTAGATCCCACAAACACTTTTACATACAAAGGTCACTGCAGAGGTACTGCAACTGCACTGCAAAATGTATGAGATGATTAAGGTGACCACCACCCGTCAGGCCCGCCGCACTTCCTGCAAGGAGGGCTACTTCTGCCAAATAAAAAATTTAAAACTGACCTCAGTGACAACAATGCCTAAAATTTAGGGACAGCTTAACTTTCAACTCAACTTCATTTATGTAGCACCTCTCATACAAACATGGGGCTTTAATCTGTTTTTAAAAATACAAAGAGAGCTTGCTCATCTAATATCCAGACACAGTGTAGGGTAATGGAACCTTTTTTTTTTTTTTAATTTTTTGATTTTCTTAAACACTTTTTTGGTCCAGTCGAGGGAATTTGAATAGACTAACCGGCCAGTATCAGTTAAGAACGATCTCCAGACTCAAGTCATGCAAAAAGTTTCATTACATCACGACTGGACTACTGCAGTTCCCTTTACTTAGGCTTTCCCCTGTATTCATTGTCTTAAAAAGCACGAGCACATTGCCACAGTCCAGGCTTCTCTTCACTGGCTTCCTGTCAATTTTAGGATTCAATTTAAAATCTTGTTGATTGTATTCAGGGCTCTTAACGAAGCCTAAAGACACATTTTTATTCACTGGCATTCTTGGCACACTAATTTTTTAATCTGTCTGTAACTCCTGATGTGTCCTTTGTTGTTCACTGTTGTTGATTTATTTATTGTCACTGTTAACTTTATATTGAATGTCCTTTGTACAGCCCTTTGGTCGGCTTGAGCCTTGTTTAAATGTGCTTGCTAAAGAAACTTTACTTACTTACTAGTAATAGAAACATGAATGAGCATTTAAGCATCTTTCTGAGTTACCAAACGGCCTGACTTTGGAGACATTCCTATAACGAGAAGGATGTCTTCATGACCTTGTTAAAATGAGAATTTAAAGTTAAGTCAGAGTCTAAACTCACTGCCACATTTGTTCTGTTTGCTCAGACCACCAGGTGCTGAATGCAGCTGGTTTCTTGCTACTTTGGGTCCTATTAAAATGATCTCATGTACTTTTAAAATGTTTTTGACACATCTATACACTGATGGGACAAGCAATAAGAACGTGCAGTGCATTGGGGTCATTTGGCGAAACACAGATATACAATCATGTATCATCAGCATAAAATGGTAGCTGACATGGCGACGGTTCATATACCTTCCACATAGGAGTATATATCATGACCAGTTTAAGTTACCTGTTGGAGTGCGGGTCTCACGTAAACTGGCACCAGAGAGACGACTGGTTCACTACTACAGCTCAAACATAGAGGACGGGAAACACCTGAATCTTTCCTAAAGGCAGATTGAATGTATTCCAGTGACAGTGAGATGAGTCAGCTAAACAAAAAGGCCTCAGTGATCAGGTTGAAGCCCACTTCCTCATCACTGAGCTGCAGGGCATTTTGCCAAAGCAGCTCATTCCTGACACAGCTGCACTGCAGACCTAAATGTAAGAAAACCAGTTAGACTACAGAGGAAATACAACAACAAATCTTTATTCCAATGAAGGCATGGCTGGCATGTCTTGGCCTTTTACTCCAAATGCCACATCATAAGAGACATTTTCTTTTGTGTATTTTTCTCACACCCATGGATAAGTGGGCACTTGCAGCAGACACGACACTGAGGCTACGTCTACATATAGTTTTGAAAATGAAAGTTTATTTCTCACTTGGTTGGTGTTGGTGTTTTTGAAAATGTTTCTCTAGTCTGCACAATGCAATGATAGAGTTCGCTGGACAGGGGGCAGCATTACAGATGGTGGTATATGATAAAAAAAATAAATAAATAATAATAATAATAATAATAATAATAATAATAATAATAAAGGAAAGAAAAAGAAATTGTTATTGGAAGTTAATTGTTTCTTATGACAATGTTTGTGTAGATGCAAATAGGTGTCACTTGTGTACATGTTTTTTTTTTTTTTTTTTTTTTAAAGAGAAGATGTAATAATACAGCCACCACACTCGGGAGGTGCCTGAATTAAAAATGGCTGAATAAGCAAACAAGTTTCATGCTGCTCTCTCACTAATTAATAGTCTGGATATGACACACATGAGAACGCAAAAAGTCCCCACTGTGTGAGCATGAGCAAAGAAGCTGAAGAGTGACTGAGGGGCTTTTTGCCATCGTTGAGCTCCAAATTACTACAAAGTAACAGTCTGGTTGAAAAGATCCTAATAATGTGTGGAAAATGAGGTCAGATAACAAAAATAAGAGTGAGTCATTGATATGGACAGACAGCGTTGTAGAGCTCGTCCTGAGAGTTACAAATCAATGCAGATGGTTAAAAATAATGGAGGACATCTGCCATTGTAAAGCCTGCAGCTGTGTCTATTTAACATCTTTGCCATGAGCAGGTGCAAGTAAGCAAATTCATGGTGGTGACGTCAGCAGCAGCAAACTGCAGTCTCTTCACTGTCCACAGGGCGAGAGGGCAATATCGCTTTAAAACATTCCCCAATGGACAGTGTGGGGGGTGACGATGGGTTTTACTAACTTTCTGTCAGTCTCACAGGTTCAAACAGTGAGGCCTTCTTAGCCACTGGCCAAGTGCTGCACGTACAGCAGTTTCAATGGACCACAATTCAATGCAGCCACAAGGGCAAGGCATGTTGTAGCTGGCTGTAAATGTCCATATGCTTATTATTATTAATTGAAAGCAAGAAGTTAAGGCCTGCTGCCCAAACTGTGAAAAGTCATTCTGGATACTTTATGAAATCAGTAAGTCAAATAGAAATATGCGAGGTAGACCAGGAGAGAGTGGGGACACCAAAGATACTGGAATGTGCTAAAGATCAAAAACTGACACATAACAGCTCCAGAGTCTGGAACACCTACAGAAAAGTGAGAAATTTATTCACCATCGTGGAAAAAAAAGACTGCATTGCTATTACTGTGATACGGATTACTGAGAAATTGCTCTTATGTGGAGCAAAGTGAGAACCACCACAACATGACAAAAAAAAATAATAATAATAACAATGACAAAATAACAGAGAACATGAGAATATGCGGAAGAGCCACGCAGGTCAGCCACTTTGTTTTTGAATAACAACTTCCTTTTTGCCTGTTTCCAGCAGGAACATGTCAAGCTGTCACGACAGGTAGCAGATTCCTCACAAACAAGCTGGTGATCGGACTGCAAAGTCCAACTGGTAACAGACAGGACCACTGGTAACAACATTACCCGCAGGTTATCGGCGATTTTTTAACCTCTATTGATTGTTTGTGCAGAGCAGATAATGTATCTGATGCAAACACTTGAAAAGCTTTATGGCAGGAAACACTGGTGTCACTCACCAGAGATTGGCTCGCGTCACCTGTTGGGTCGCTACTATTTTGTGGTTTAGATGTAGTATTACTACATTGCATTACACATCTTAAATCATCTCAAGATACAGGCAGCAGTGTTGTGACATAAATGAGCAGATCACCTTGACCAGTGATGTAACCTGTGACAAAAGATACACATAATATGCAAGAAAAGGCAAGGCGGCTTTATTTCTACAGCACATTTCATACACAGAGACAGTTCAAAGTGTTTAAATCATAAAAACACATGGGACAAATGAGCAGGGTGTACTTTTGATTGTTATTATGAGACAAAAAATATATGTAGCGCATGCAGAAGCTGACATGAGAATTGACATGAAATTGTTTGAGGAGATACTTTACTGCTGCAAAGATCTTAACTGGATGACCAAAAGACACAAAGAATTAATTCCTAAGCAAATTCACAGACAGCTACACTGTTGTTGCATGTGTTTTGTGAGCTTTGTAATTCAGTGTTGCCAGCTGCTTCCTGTTGCATCTCAGATTCTGTCAGGCACACCTCTAAGCCAAAATCCACACAAAGTACTGAATATTTCATCTATTACAACTTTGGTTTATTTATTATGTTGTATAATGATGATCAGTGATCCTGACAAATAAGCCCTCTTTGTCATTTAGTTTATTTTATTTCATTTAGCTTATCTTGCCCATTCAGGTGTTTTTGTTTGTTTGTTTGTTTGTTTGTTTGTTTGTTTGCTTGCTTGCTTGTTTGTTTGTTTGTTTGTTTGTTTGTTTGTTTGTTTGTTTGTTTGTTTGTTTTTGTCATCCCCGAATATCGGTACTGTTGTTTTTAACTTTCCATCTGTGTTTAATTAACTTTTATAAGTGTGGATAAATTAACTCTAAACTGTCGATATTAATAAATTTTTCATCTTTTCCCATTTCAGTCACAGCTACTCATGGATCAGCACCACTGAGCTCGATGCTGTGACTGCAGTGTGTGTGTGTGTGTGTGTGTGTGTGTGTGTGTGTGTCTGACTCTGGGGTCGACCGACACACAGATACAAAGCGAGCTGGTTGTGTTGTTGTGCTCTGTTTCATCCTTAAACGGCTGCTTTTTCTGGAGATGAGAACATTTTTGTTCCTGTCAAAGCTCATTCCTGATAATTCTCTTATCAGGCAGCCTGGAGCTGTGATTTATGACTTAATGAGTCATCAGACTATTTATATCTGTAAACACAGAGAGATGGGAGGTGTTGCGAAAGACTAAAATAGCAACTAATTGGATGGAAACGTTGTGACATCAATTTTATGCTGTAAGATGAATGAACAATAAATTCTGCCTAACCTTTGTCTACTTTTATATTAGGATGCTTGTTTGAGGAATATTCCATGAAAGAGTTTTTGGCCTGAGAAACACTTTGCACTTTCCTGGAAAGCCAAGTTTTATTTGCAGAGAGTGATTTATCTGTTGATAGTCTCTCCATGTCTCAGCAACATTGGAAGGCTTTTTGGGGAAGAGGCAATGAGCAGCTCAGCAAGAAATGAGGGGGGTTCAAAAAGTATACTGATAATTATTATAATCATATGTATATTTATGTTGTTATGATCATCATTACATATTTACAATAATGTTGAAGCAAAACAAAAAATCTCTTTGGGGCATTATTCAGGTCAGAGCTTTTCTCAGGACTGTTTTTTTTTTTTTTTTTTTTTTTTTTTATTTCAAGTCATTTCCTTGTTATTGTTGTTTTTTACATTTCTTTTCTTTTTTCTTTGACTTTTATTTATCTGTTTTCAAAGGGTTAATATTGAACTTTTTTTCCCCATATATGAATCACTATCATAAAACTGCATGTGTGACCTCTTAAACTTTTCCAAAGGCTTTTCAAACAGAAAATGATATAGGGTGGGCAAAGGTTTATAGCAGTGACACTGAAACACAATTAAAAGCAGAAGTAGGAGTCTCCTCACACTGCTGTGAACCTGCGAGCCTGACTCACATGACTGAGAGATATAAAGCAACAGGTTTGAATGTAAACGCTCCTTTTAACAACTTTTCAGATTTCAGGTTTTTGAATGTTTGTGGGACGATTTCCACTCCCATGCCATTCAACATGATGACCAGGGCCGGTCAGCCGAGCAGAAATGTTTTGAGGCTTCAAATCGGTGTGACAGGTCTCTTGCACTGAAAAATCATTGAGGCACATTTGTAGAATATCCAGTTGTCTTTGATCAGATAAATACAGGGCAGGGTGGCATCAGTAAATCACACCAGGCAGAGGGGGAAGGAACTAATCACATTTACTCACGTTACTGTGACTGAGTAGCTTTTTGTGATTTTTTATTTTTAAAAAGTAAGTAATTTTATTTTTACCTAGGTGCATTTTTGCTTGAGTATTGTCCATCACTATGTTTTAAATCACATCCATTACAGAGAACAAATGATCAGTGACAGATTGTGGAGCCTTTCACAATAAAAGCTCAGTCGGCAAAGATAAAAAGAGGAATCTGCTTCTGCTTTTGCTTGTTCTACTTTTTGTCATTTCCAAATTTCCAATAAAAGGTGCATCATGAAAAATTACAGATGATAAGTGGAAGTGTGGACCATTTAGAGTCAACTGGCAAAAAATGTGGCGTAAGTGCAGAAAAAAATATCAGCACTTTGGCCTGACAAGGAGAACCATGTAGACTCAATCATCATGTGATGTGCTTATTCTGCATTTGTCAGTTGAGTCTACAGCATCCAACTTTGCAGAATGCACCTTTAAAAGAAAATGAAAATGAAAATTTGAGGTATTTTCTCCCCTCCTTTACCAACTGCATGGAAAAGATCACAGCTAACACAGTTACTGTTCTGAAAAAGTAATGCAGTCACTTTACATTTTAAATGAACCTCTGTTTACTTTTGCTTCAGTAGATTTTTACAGCAGACCTTCTACTGCAATAAAATATCAGCAAAGTAACAGTAGGTCTACTTATACATGAAAGCAGCTCATCTTCATCTGAAAGCTACTGGCGTTTGGATTTGTGTGACAATACACTTCTTTGACATCATGTTTCTTTGAGTTTCTTGGGAAAAACACGAACTCTTCATGTTGTACAGTCTTATGTAGTGGCTTTAAAACTATAGGTCATGACCCAGTGCTCATTGCTGGCACAAGTACATTTGAGTCACAGGATCAAAGTGGGAAAAACGGTGTTAAAGGTTGTGTGAGCTACACGACCTTGTTAATGATTTGTGGACGAACTGGACATATAGGTGTAGTACATTTTCACTGGCAATTCACTGAAAACTAAATATAGTCCCACACTAATGGGAGATTATTTGATCAAGTCAAATAGGACGGCACCAGCAACTGTTTTACCTTGATGAATCACACTAGATTCTACAATATTTAGATTTATGTCAATGTATTCATGCAGAAGAGGCTATCTTGCTCCAAAAGTGAAAAAGAGAAGAAAGAGCCCTGAAAAGCTTGAATCCTCCATTTTGTGTGAGGCACTCAAGCTGAGCAAAAACTTCCCCATTTACTTCCTTCAGTGAATAAAATGTTTTGTCTGTCCCAAGTGCCTCTTGTGGTTAAAAAGCAAATGAGACCCTGCAAAAAGAGGACTAAGTGTGTGTGTTGGGTGGGTAGGTGGGGGTATACATTTTGAAAAAGTAGGTAAGAGTTGAAAAGACACGGATGAGGAGTTTATTTGCTTTGCTTGTAGCATGGAGGAGAGCTGGAGCTCACTGTCTGGGCGCTCGGGTTCGTCACACAGGAGAACAAAGCCAGCAGGATCAGTCTGCTGTCACCAAAGTGAAATAGAAGGATAACTTTAACTTAATACCTTTAGTCACATATTCAGTCTTAAAAACACTAAACTGAGCTTACTCCATGTTACCAACGTGATCACTTACAGTCTCCTGCTGCAGGAATTTTGCCAGAAACAACAGAAAATGTCTTGACACAACAGTCACTCCAATAAAATGACTTGGTTGTTAAAAATTCAATCTGATTTCCATTGGAAACTATCTCATCCCTATGCCAGATTTTTTTTTTTACTTGGTTTAAAAAAAAAGACAGGAATTACAACTCAATACTAGGTCAGATTAGTTTTATATGGATAATATTTTGAGTGTACAAAATGTCTGTTGCCCATCCCCCACATCATCCTTTCTCTGTCTCTCTCTCTTTCAGGCTGGCTCAGTGCTGGGCTCCCCAGGGGCCTCAGTGTCATGCCATCTCTATGGTGACAGTGCATAACTCGCTTTATCCCAGCAGACACGACTCCCATAGTAATGAACGGCCAGAGACTCAGACAGAGAGGCCGGGCCTCTAGGTCCACACACTGACGATTTCTGTCTGGCTGCATGTTGTTGTGTTCAACGGAAGGACTCAAACAGATAGTGACCATAAACTGTGGCGCTTTATGGAGAGAAAGGCGCCAGGTGAGGGAGCAAAATATGAAAACAGACTCTTAGTTATGTAGCACTGATGTGTACACTGGTGAGCAAGATGTGAGTAACGGAGGATACACACCTATAAATAAACATCCCTGTAATAACTTGGCAAACTCCAAAGGGCTTAATGTGTCTCTGAAGTCAGTGAGCGTCTTGTCAACATTTTGAGTGATATGTTTTTGATACCAATGCATACTTTGGAAAAAAATAAAAACCAAAAAAGGACCTGATAAGTCATTGAAAATTAGCTGCTGGACAGAGCCCAAACTGCATTTCAGTGAAGGTTAAGCTTTGTTATAAGTTCACCAGAGTGACATTTATGCAAGCAAATATGATAATTTTGCATGATACTGACTGTCTTGCCTACGGAAAAAAAAAAAAAAAAAAAAAAAAAAAAGCTCAGTGACACCAGAGCTTACTGTAAAGGACGTGTTGTTACTCTGGGCTTGCTCTCTCTGCTGGTAAATATTTGAACTAACATTTCAGGCCAACAAATCCCCCAACTACTGGGTCAGTACAAACAAAGCCTACATAGGGGGCCACTGGATTAACCAAACTCATCGCATTAGGGTACTTATTTTAGTCCCCGAAACATACAAAATGTTTAGTTAAATGGACAAAATTCACTTCATCCAGGATATGGAGTGTGATCTGAAAGGTGAAATCATAATGTTCAACAATTATCAAGCAGCATCCCAGCAACGATGAGTAACTTCTTTTCAATTATTTTCCTGCAAGTGGAGATGGAAAAAAGACTTGTCTTCACTGCCAAAGCTTGCCTTTTGGCTTTTGACAGCTGGCAATTGAATTTTACACACTTTCCTGAGGGGATTTACATAGACTGTGTCTGTGGTGGTTGATGGGGAGCGCCCTATAACAAAAAAGGTCACAAGTTTGATCCCTACAGGTGTAAGTGTATGGTCATCAGCAGCCAAGTAGCCTACAGAGGATGCTGCTCAGTTACAGTGTGTCACTCTCACCGAGCTACATGCCTAAAATATAAACGTGAACACATTCTCTTGGCAAGGCAAGTTTATTTGTATAGCACCATTCATACATAAAGCAATTCAAAGTGGTTTACAGGGGCATAGAAATAAATTAAGAAAAATAAAACATCGAAAACATGAAAAGTTTAAAAACGATAAACGCAGAAACAAAACAAGAACAAGCAAAAAAGAAAGAAAAAACTCTAGAAATGTATACCCAATGAATGCAAGGTGGTAAACAAAGCGGCAAAATTGTGATACTTTGGCTCCCCCTGTCGGCTACGTAAGCAATGGCGTACGTGCGCTGTATACGTCTGAGGGCCTCGTCATCACGCACCATCAGCTGTTACATGGTTACGGTACAGAAGCTGCTGCTACCGGACTCTAACGTGGTGAATGCATATCCACAGACTTAGCTCCGGTTATCGTTGCAAATTTAAAGTCTTATGCTGTTTTCCAGACGCCGGGTAGTCGAGCGTATGCTGCCATGAGTGCTCTGTGTCGTGTAATCCAGAGAGGACTGCTAAACTGCCGGCCGTCGTGTCGTTTCGTAAGCGGACAGCAGGATGTGTGCGCCGCGTCTACGGCGGTGCGGGCGTCCAGCACATCCAGGTAGCTCAGCTAGCCGACCGGCTAACTAATGCCCTCTGCTTTAGCTTGGCTAATGTAGCGTAACGGCATTCCGGTAAGGTTGTGTGGAAATGATGGCGTGCTATTTCAGCGCTTAAGTAGCGAAAACTTTGCCAGCAGAAGCTGTTAACTGTTTGTGTGAGCACGCTGTCAGTGGGCGTTCATGGTAACCGTTAACTTTGTGTAGCCGGGTGACATTCAGGACTGTGGTTAGCAAGTCAACCTCCAGGCGGGCTGGGAAGCTCCTGCAGGACGGGGAAGGCTTGACTCAGTTATAAAGAGGATTTTGGAAATAGGCTCTCCTCCATCTGTCGCTGATTTATGGCAGTTAAACGGTGCTGTCACGGATGTGTGCTGTGATTACACCGTGTTTCTATATGAGCTGTCGAAGAGGTGAAGTTCAGTTTATGTCTGCTGAGGCAGGGAGGGGAGCCCTGGGGTGTAATCTGTTCCCAGGCCAGTCCTGCCACGCCTGGCTGTCCCAAGAGGGTTGTGCCCCTTTCCAAAGTTTGCCACTGTGCAGAGGGATCTCCCACTCCAAGCTGAGGCTGTTAGTGCAAGCAAACTGCCACAATGAAGAGCACAGGAAGCCAGCAATGCATTTAAGGAGGACTTAATGAACCCAGAGAGGGAAGAGGTTTATGGTGATGATCCAGACAAAGCCTATAATGCACTCAGAGCTACAACAACAAGAACTTTATGAAAGAAATGCCAGTTAGGAAATCCAAAGGGAAACATGAATATATGGATAAACCATGGATTACTAAATGGCTGCAGAATGCATGCAAGAAGAAATATGACACCATACACGAAATTCCTAAAATGCAGAATAAAAGAAAATGAAAATAAATGCAAGAGCTAGAAAGAAAGAGAGAAATTTATAAGGAAACATAGAGAGTGCTCATCAGCATAAGTTTACATTTTTGACACTGTTTGGGAAGTATATTCAAAAATTGTGAAAAGGTAGCACATCCCTGATTTTCAACTAAAGGACAAACTACTCACATTTAGGAAATTTTTCAAAAACATTTGAAAGATACAAAATCAGCCCCTATTACATGAGTGATAATATGATCTGTCTTTATTTTGGTTGTCTGGCTCTACTTTTTCATGTTGTGTTTCTTTATTAGATCTTATTTTGTTTGTATTAGTTCACTGCTGTTTTGGGATAGAGAAATGCAGATGCTTTGTTAACTGTTAAGGTCAGCACAATATGCCCAGACTTCAGCCGGCGCCTTTTTTCAGTCAGAAAATATTATGTCTAATTTTTTTTTTTTTTTACTTTGATATAACAATTTAGTTTTATTTATCCACTTTCAGAATTCTATGGTCATTGTGTAATTATTGTGTGTAATTGACCGTAAAACTAGAAGAGTGAATAGCTAATAGAGATTGTGTGTTTGTTTGTTTTCAGCCCCGTCAACTTGAGCTATGATGTCTTTGATGGGAAAGGAGAGAGCACTCCGCTGGTGTTTCTGCATGGCCTTTTTGGCAGCAAATCTAACTTCCATTCAATAGCCAAGTCCCTGGTGCAACGTACAGGCCGGAAGGTAATGCAGTGGTGAAGACAAAGCTCCTGTTCACTGATGGAACGGCAACAGTGCATCCTAATTTATCTGACATGGTTGTCAGGAGCTTGATACATAGTGGATGTGTTATTTTACTGAAAGTAATCCAATCTGTTGCCAGTTCTTTGACACCACTCCCTGCAGTTGGCATTGACATACAGCATTAAATCAAAGTTTGATTGTACTCATTAGTTGTAGTATTGCAGTTAATGTCTGTGACTAAACAGACAAAAGCACATTTGTTAGTATTTATTGCTAATATTTATTTTGCAAGGCTATGAAGTTGAAGCTCATTTAAGGATTAATATCACTCTCAAAGGGCTCTACATGCCCCTGACATCCTCATAGCAAGCGAGAAAAAACTCCCCCAAAACTGTATCAGCTGTATCAGGGAAAGCTGTATCACAGAAAAAAAGATTGTAAATTTTGAATAACTACACCCAAACCAGCCAGCTGAACATTTATGGATGTGTCACACCAGAATGAGTGAGCGTGTAATGCGATCTCCAGTGCCTTTTTTTGACTAACTGCCTAAAGTTTTTGTCTCCCCCCTCTGTTCCCTCTTTTGCCCCATCCCAAGTGTACTAACTGTCCTTTGTCCAGTTAGGTGCTGACTGTGGATGCTCGTAACCATGGCAACAGCACGCACAACCCTGTGCTGACATATGAGGCAATGACCAGCGATTTAAAACACCTTCTCACCCAGCTGCACATTGACAAGTGTGTCCTGATTGGGCACAGCATGGGAGGGAAAGTAGCCATGTCAACTGCCCTGACGCAGGTGAGCATTTCTAAAATGTCAACATGAATTTATTATGATGAGATCCCGTAAGTGGATGGCACATAACCTTTATTCCTGTACCTTAATTTCATCTCCCAACTAATGATCCTCACATTACCCCCAACTTTGCTCACTCCACATTATCACTTTTGCTTCTCACTGACTTTTCTCCTTTATGCCCTCCTTTCATTCATCCATCCCTGTCTCTGCTTCCTTCCTACTTGTCCTCCCTCTTTGCCCCCTCCCGTCCTCAGCCCAGTTTAGTGGAGAGACTGGTGGTAGTGGACATCAGTCCAGCCCAGACCACCACCCGCACCAACTTCCGCTACTACATCCAAGCCATGCAGGAGGTGAAAGTGTCCAGTGACCTCCCACGTTCCACTGCCAGACGAATGGCCGAGGACCAGTTGCGCAGTTGGTCAAGGTTAGGACTCCTTCCCCCTCAGTGGATACAAATCTGAAATATCTTCATTTACGTTCTGGAGTCCTTGACAACAAAGATGGCGGTTGCTTGTTTGATTTAAAATTTGGACTCAGGACAGTCTTTCAGTTGTCAAGCACTTATTCTCTCTTGACAGCGGGTTTCCAGGAATGATGTTTGAGACTGAATCTTAAAATTAAGTTTGTTTTCTGTTTCAAGTTTACTTAAAGCCCTGAAATCACTGGTACAGTCTCAAAAGGCTTTAGAGGCCTACAGTTCATAGAAAACAAAACCAACACTCCCTGAAAATACTCAGAGGGTAGAAAAAATTCACAGAAAAAACCTAGAAGCCAAAATGGGGAAAAATATAAGAAACGTTGGGAAGGATCACTGACAGAGGGAGGCCCCTTCAGGCCGACCAGAAGCACAATGGATACTGAGTGTGCAACTACTAGCTTTTCTAAGTCTAATCATATACTGTGTTTTTTCCCCACAGGAGCATTCAGTGCGTCAGTTCCTGCTGACTAACTTGGTGGAGCAGAACGGTCAGTACGCTTGGAGGGTGAACTTGGATGCCATCTCAGCGCACCTCGAGGACATCATGAGCTTCCCCAGCTTCAACACAACCTATGACGGACCCACACTGTTCTTGGGTGGAGCGAGCTCTGCTTACATCAGGTGCAGATACAGCAAACTGTTGCTATTATGTCTTCTATTAAGTGATAAATCTTTACCCTGAGTGACTTAATGAATAGAGTTGTCATTTTTCAGATATGATGAACTTGTTCTCTCTCTTTACTGCCCCTCTTCCTTCTCTTTTGTTATTCTCTGTGTCTCTTCTCTTATCATCCCTCCCTTTCTATATTTCTCAGCTCCGAGGATTACCCAGAGATCCAGCGGTTGTTCCCCTACGCGGACATCCAGTATATTCCAGACGCGAGCCACTGGATCCATGCAGATAAACCCTTAGACTTCATCAGCTCCATCATATCCTTCCTGCAGTCCTAGCTTCCTCCCGTTCCCTCCTCCCACCTGAACTTTTGCGCTCAGCATCTCTCCGAGGGTTCCCTCCCTGAAACTGATGGTGAGAATGAAGCGGCCTCAGTCACACCAGGTGGAGCTGTTAACAATGCTAATATCCGCCAGTCCTGGACCAAACTCACCCCTTCAGGTCAGTCAGATCTGACCTCTTACTGCTAGTGTGTAGCCTAGATGTTGAGAACTTTTTTTTTTTTTTTGTTCCTTTTCTGTGCCAGACAAGTAGTGTTACTAGATTGGTTCTTACCTAGACTGATTTTAACTTGGTAGGTAGACAACAGTAAGAATTTATTTTCATTTTAACGCAAGGGAAATGTTTTGGAGATGACTTACTAATCCAAAGAACCTCTCATTTGCACAGTGTCATTCTTAACATCAAGTAGAATTATGACTTTATCATAGAAAATTGGCTTTTGGCTAGCACAATCTGGGACTGCCGCAGTGGATCATCAACAAGATATTTAAGATATGAAAGCCTTGACAGTAATGGGACAAACGTAAATAGAGGTGGGAAGCTTGAATCAGAGGTAGATCAAGCAGACACAAGTGAACTGTTAGACCAAAATTGTTCCTTTTTTCATGAGGGCATTTGGTGTCGTATCAGGAGCATCACTATCTCTGAAGAAAGGCTGTAATGCAGACTGTGCATGTACAACTACTTGTTTTACAAGCATTGTTTTATGTTAATAAGGATATGTTTACTGTTTTGGTCTAGAATTAATTTGTATCACATATCCTCAGTGTATATACAGTATGTCTGTTTAGGGTTTGAAGGTTGGTTACTCTTAAAAAAAAATCAGTGTCACTGGAAAAGCTGGCTATATTTTTTTTTTTATGCCAGCAAAAACATCTACAAGAAACCAAGCTAAAACTCTCAAGTGCAGTATTGTCAAGCTGTCTCCTGAGTATCTCAGGTTACAACTGTATGCTCTAGTTATTCTCTGTTATACTATTATTATACTTCTCTCCTGTCTGGTAATAAGCCATGCTGTTATTGCTGTTGTGTCTATGTATTTGGTCAATCTACTCAGTGTTGAGATGAAATACTTTTTACTCAGATTTATTATCTGTATCACATTCATTCATGTACACAACTAAAGCGCAAGACTATATGGATATGCGACAAATATATGCTGCAACAATGTACATTATCTTATCGTGATAGTATTAATAACATCGTGTCTCTTTCATGAGTTGGAGAAGTACAGTCAAGTAGTGAAACTGCCATGTGTCCATTTTATGAGTAAGCAGGGTGTTGTATATTTGTATGTGCCTCTCTTGTCTAAAGCTTGTTTTTCATCGACGTAAAACTTGATTAAAAAAAAAAAAGTTTATTCTACAGTAACAACTCGCAGAATTGAGATTGGCAGCTGGGTTGCCAGTTCTGTGTGAATTGTGTCACAGGGAATCTTAACTGGTAAGGGTTTAGCATGCATGGCATTTTGTATCTCACTTCATGGCACTGAATATTGACTTCAGTCAGTGTTTTGTACTGTTTTCATTTTATGTGAAAACCGGGTCTCAAAGACTTTTTAAATAATCAGATTTGGTTTGAGTGAAACTCACCCTCACCTTGTCCCTTTCGGAGTGCTCCAGTAGCCAGGCAACCCCCTCTTCATCTCAGCTACTGACCAGTGGTCAGATTTCACTTGTTGCACAGTATGAATGGACTGTTGGGGTGAAAAGGGGTTAGCAAAGGCATTTGTATGCAGGTCCTGCATCCGTTTCTGTTGCCTTGCTGTGAGAAAAGAATGTGTCAAAGATCGATTATATAGAAAAGTTAATTTATTACATCACGTTGAAACAGTGTTTGAAGACTGTAATAATCAGATCAGGATTGTGCACTGTATTTTACAATGAGCATGCCTTTTCTCTTTTGTCTTCAGGTGTGAGTTTGCTGTGCTATATGCATATGAGTATATTGAAAACATTGCCACAATAATGACATCCATTCTAGATACTGGCATATAGAGATTTTAAATGTGTGCGAGATGCGTATGAGTAAATTATTTAGATATACAGTATCTATTGAAAATGTACAAAATCTACTACTGATATTCAATAAAACGGAAAAA
This sequence comes from Myripristis murdjan, assembly GCF_902150065.1. Lineage (NCBI taxonomy): Eukaryota > Metazoa > Chordata > Actinopteri > Holocentriformes > Holocentridae > Myripristis > Myripristis murdjan. The sequence continues at coordinate 12,357,299 of NC_043993.1, read as the reverse complement.
CACAACTGAAAATTGATCTCGTTTCTTCTGAGTCTTTAACAGTGCAGACGGTAGAGGATAAAATGAGCTTTTGAAGGCCTGGAACTTGGAGACAGTGTCTCTTGGTACCCTTAACAAAACTAAACACTCCTCTGACTCAACCAGATGTTTGAAGGAGTTTATACAGTAAATGTTACATTTATTGAGCTTTTTACAACAGCATGCCAACTGGCACAACGAAATTCAGAAACTTAAGTGCAAAACAGCAAATTTTACAGTATTTGTACAACCATATGGCTCAATCTTCACCACAGATTTTCACACAAATTGTTCCCATAAATACATTAAAAGGTTACATGTGGGGCCACCGTGGTGGCTCAGTCGTCTGACATGTAACCTCTGACGTCTGATCTGGGACATTTGCCGCATGTCACCCCCCCTCTCGTCTTTGCACCACAGATTATCTAATATTTTGGAAAACATATATACAAGAGCTGTGCATTAGCATGAATGTACTTAGTGCAATGCTTCCCTGTTTCAGTCAAGTGATATAATCTGGAAGCCGCCGTCATTCTTGCCCCATGTGGACTGGTTCACATCTTGCTGTGCTGCATCCTGGTCTTCCTGACGAATGATCCTGCCCATCTTCCACTTGTCCTTCCATTTGCGCTGGGAGCCGGTGGGAGGTGTGCTGGGGGCCGAGGCCGGGGCTGCAGCCAGCTCAGATCTGGGAGTTGGGGCATTAGAGAGGGAAGGTCTGGTGACTGAGGGAGCAATAGGGGCAGGAGCGGGGAAGGAGGATGGCCTCTGCACAAGTGGTTTGTTTCGCTTCAGCAGACCCAGACGAGAGGGCTTCTTCTGGGCTTGCTCTGCCTGCTGCTGAATCTGGATCTGCTGCTGGAGGTACAGCTGGAAATCCTCCTGAGACAAGGAAAGGAAAACACAGGTTATCGCAGCACTGGTGGCAAAACACACCAACTACAAAAAGTAATTGGAAATCCCTGCTTTTTTGCACAGGTAACAGTGGCATGTCACAAAAATATTCAGGGGAGGAGAAACAAAGATGGTGAGCCAGATTTGAACCTGTGAGGGAGAAACAATGGAGCAAATGAGTGGTACTGAATGTAATGCAGCTGACAACTGTCGGTTAATAAGCCCAAAAAACCTGTGTCATGTTCCCTTTTTCGACAACTCCTATTTTCACCTGTGTCCAGTGTCTTTTTTTGAGTGCATTTCATGAAGAGATGACAGTAGCATGCACCTTTGCCCACTGAGCCACCAAAACATTCAGAGAAAATGAAACACTGTGCTTATTTAAATACTAAACTGTGGTATATGTTCACCATAATCCCCATAATTGCAGATTCCACCACAAGGGCTTTCTTTCCTTTGTGACTGCTTAATCTCGCATATCCAGTTCAAAGACATTGTGTGAATATCCCATTGTTCTCTCCTGACCCCATATAAACCACAGAGACTATCTGTTTCTTAGTGATATCTGAAATGATCCTCGCCTTTTCAGCTTTGCTTCTCTGCAAAAACTCCTTGCATATTTTACCACTTCAGAGAACTTAATTGTGTGCATCTCCGTGCACAAATAAAGTCATTAAACCTCATTTCCAGAGGTATTTTCCAGATTAGGGGTCTCTCATATTGATTTTTGAAGGCTAATACAAGTGTAGGTAGTTTTGCATTTAAAGGTAAACCATGCAAAATTGCCAAAGACCCCCCCCCACCCCAAAATGGAAATAAAACAGGAATAAGTATATAATTTGAAGGCTGAATCTAGACAGTTGTTATCGTACACACTGATTGGAAACAATCCTCAGTACCTTTAAATTTGACCATTTCACAGTTTTTTCCTACTGTGATTTTATGGTTGGCAGCATGGAAAAGCCTCTGCAACAGGATGTAGACCATCATGGGACGATAAAAATTACTTTCTGAAAACATCCCGATGAAATTCTCATAGGTATGGCAGAGTGAGGCAGGTTTCATAGGTTTTTTGACTGACAGTAAAGTGTTAAAAAGTAAAATCCTGCCCTTATCTCCTTCCTGACCAGCTGTCATCTATTTTTTTATTGAAAGGCCAACATACATATATAGATAGATATAGATATATTGGTCTGACCATAATCTACATCAGTGTAGGTTTAGCCTGTCTGCCTGGTTTCGCCTATTGCTGCTGCTGCTGCCAGTAAAAGTGCATCATAGTCCTTGTTTAACCCTGCAGAGCACCAGTCGCTGAGCAGATGGACACATGGGCCTGAGGCTGCAAACCCATGCCAACAAACCAGCTGGCAATAATGGCTGAACACACCATGTGTGCTGCGTGTGATGTGTGTATGGATTTTAACTGGAGTTGTGTGTGTGTGTGTATTTCCATGAGCGTACGAGCACCGCATGCACTCTGTGTATGTTTTAACACTGGCTTTGTGTGACGCGTGTCTGCGTGCGTGTGTGTGCTTTGTTGTCTGTGTCTAATTGCTATTGTTCCAATTAGCAAGATCTACTTTTCCACATTAATGCCCTCATTGGCTGGGACCCATATGTTACAACATCCCTGCTCTCCCCTTCTGTTTCCTGCCCTCTTCAAAACTTCTCTGCTTTACAAGATTATTTCTCAGTTCTCCAACACATTGGCTGAGTGCTAGATTGATATTACATCAATATCTTGATATGACACTAGACATTGTCTGGGAGTTGGATATTGTACTATGGCATAAGTGTTGGCTTTTCCTGGTAATAAAGGCTGCATTACAGTAAAACTACGCAATTTGACTGTTCTGTTATTGGTCTCTACCTGCTTGGTCATCATAGCCACATTACTAATGATCAAAAATCTCTTGCAGATATCTACAGTCATCCCTAAAATGTTTTCAGAATATCAATACTGAGGTCAAACATTCAGTCAAACATATTGTGATATCTGATTTTGTCCACATTGTCCAGCCCTGTTACCATGTGTTATATCTGTGTCATCATCATCATGGTCATTAGGCTCCTAATTAGCACTTCAGCCTTTGCTTCCTTCTTTTCTCCGCTCTCCTTCATCACTTGCAGCCTTACCCTCCAGGCCTCCAGTTCCAGCGACAGCTCCAGACGTTTCTGGACGGCCTCTAGCAGCTGATTGTTCAGTGACATCAGCTCCGTCTTGCTGCGCAGGAGCTCGGCCTCCATCGCCTTCTTCCTGTAAAGTATGACGTAAAGAATGATGCGCCCCTCAAAATAGCTCAGCGTCTTTCGCAAGGGAGATTCCCTACTTCCTTTTGTCTTGATTCATCCACTATTTAGAGGAGGTGAGTGAGTGCATGTGAGTGTGACTATGTGCCGTGTGTGTGTGTGTGTGTGTGTGTTCTTACTTCTCTAAGGCTTCGTCTCTGTCCCGTAGCGCCTGTTGCAGAATAGCACTGTCCTCCTCTCCATTTCGTTTTGCCGCTCCAGATTTGAACTCCTGGGTGAACAACAACAGAAACTGGAGCTTCAGTTCTGATGGCAATCTGTCAGCTTTACAACACACGCTCAGCTAACCTGTACAGTCATCCATAAACCTGTCCGACCACATAGCGGAGCTGTGTGTGCGCTGAAACACCTGAGAGGAGGAGTCACTGTTCACCTGAGGGACAGGATCACAGCTCAGCTGCGAGAAAAGTTCTTTTAAGATAAGATAAGGTGTACCTTTATTGATCCACTTAGGGGAAACTCTATTCGACACAGCAGCACAAGGGAATGTAGTTAACATCACGGAAAGAAATTACCATAAATATCTGTACATCAGAAAGTATGCAAAAAATAAAATAAGAATAATATAAAATGAATAAGAATATGTGTTTTATCGACTGCTCTTCTCGTGATTAGCCTCAGCATCTATGTATCGGCCTCAGGGAATCTGTGGTTTCAGGTATAGAACTACCACAAAATAACAAGCTGCCTGATCTATTATTAAATCCGGTGTTGAAGAACTATTAACTGATTCCTAAATAAGTGAAAAATCTGACACTTGGTTTTAGATAGTTCTGCTTGATCCCACATTTTTCAAATAAACAAATCTTGCATCAAAGCCACTTGTATCACAAGAATGTCATTTGATTCTAGAAACTTTTTAAGAAAAAGTATGATTTTAAGGCCAATACAGCATTAAATGACGCAGTATATTTGGTATAATTCCTATATAAATTAGGGGTGTGACGTTCACCTATTTCATGGCTCAGTTCATATTTTGCTTTTTAGACCGCCGTTCAAACTGAACTGACTCGGATTTGACATTTGCTCTTTTTAATTCAAACACATATACCGGCAATTCGGCAACTTTGTATAGCACTCAAAAGACAAACACACCAAAAAATCTTGCATGAACTGTGTTGAGAAAAACAAACAGTTCAAAACACATGCCCAGTTTGGTGAACAAAGAATGCAGAATCACATTTTTTTCGGTTTCGGTGCAAAACTGTTACGCCCCTAATACAAATGCACGTCTCTCCTTTTCCCTTGCACTTTATTTGCGGTAGTGTGTGAAAAGCAAACTTGTGCATAACTTCCTCACTGAGATCAATAGGGACCGATAGTGGAGGGTAAGGAGCTTTGCTTGGTGCTGACCTGTTTGGTGTGGCGGATGGCCAGCTGGCGGGCCACGCTCTGCAGCTGGCTCAGCGCCGCGTCCAGGCTTTTTTCATCAGCAGGCGGCTCGACCAGGCTGGACTCGGGCTGCGTCAGAGGATGCAGCAGCCTCAGGATAGACAGAACCTCCTCTGTGACCTGCGGTGGGACAAGTGGATGAATTCCAATGAATGCTCTCATCAAAATGTCATGTTTGCTGCGTGTGTGTGTGTTGACGTGTGTCTTACCCTCTCTCTGTATTGGCTCCATCCTGGTCCATCTCTGCTCTCCTGTAGTTTGTCCACTTGGGCCTTAAGCTTGAGACTGCGCCTCCGAGACAGCTCCACTTCTCTACGCACCTCCTTCAGCTGCACACACACACACACACACACACACACACACAGAAATGCACGCATATTTGTATTACTGCCAGTGTGGGGCGACTGTATTAGCTTGTATTCATTCTCAGCAGCCCTACCCTAATCTTAACCATAACCAAGTTATTCCCAATCCTAATAAAACCCCAAATTAGACCAGGAGTTTGTCCCCGTGATGCAGTTTGGATCCCACAAGTGGCTGTGTCAGCAGAAAGTGTCCCAACAACACGGGGAGCACATGCCCATGCACAGACACACTAAATAAATATCGTGACATTTGAGCTAAGCCATTTTAAATGTTTTATCTACATACATCTTCACAAGCGCACACACCCACACGTGGAAAACACGGCATCATGACATTTTAACACGGTGTAAATAGAAACCTTGCAAGTCTAGATTCCTGGGTGAAACTGAAGATGACAAGTCCAGTCTTACGGGCTGAGATTATAGTCAGCACCTCCAGCCATCACAAACACATTCAAATGAATTCACAGAAATAAATTAAAATGGCAAAAAAAGCACACGCACACACACACACACACACACACACACACACACACACACCAAGATAAATGACTAATAATAAAGGGAAAGAACATGTAAGACACAGCGCTCTTCCCACACGTCTTTCCAAGCTAACACACATAACCACAAATCAAGCCCTGTCACCATCTGGTGACAGCGCGTCCCTGTCATTAATCACACACTGGCTCACAGCCGGCTGAGGTACACGGTGGCATCTCAGACGCCATGACATCAAACTGACTTGGATCACATTTCTAAACACTGAGTCATGAGGAAACATGTAAAAAAAAAAAACTATGCATCTTTAATTATTAACTTGAGGTTGAATCTGACTAAGAATGGCTGTTTCATTCCCTCTGGTATCAACCCTGTTAGTGAGTATCGCAGATTATAAACATCAAATATAAGCATCAACACTGACCAAAGCTTTTGTCTCATTTCCAGAAAAGCAGACTTTTCAGAGACTTTCCAGGACACCTCAACAGCAATCTCTGCGCTATGGCAAACACTCACTCCCTTCATAAACACACACACACACACACACACACACACACACACACAAAGAGTATTATCGTACTGTGTCTGAGACAGGTCCGAGTGTCCTGCGTCTCCTGAGCGGTCTGCCACTCCTGATCAGGTCTGGCAGTGTCCTGTCTATGTAGCTCCTGCTGCCCTCAGCGTCCAGGGCTGCTGGTTCTGAACGGCCTTTGGGCCCGGCGTTGGTCAGCTCCTCCTCGGTCTCAGAGGGGCTGCTGTTCTCCGGAACCAGCTCCTCCTGCTCCTCAGAAGGCACATCACTCAGGTTCAGAGCAGGGATCAGACACTGGCTGATCATGGGCAGGGGATCGGCGTTGCTTCCTTCTTCCGGCCCGCTCTCCTCTAAGTCCTCCAGCTCTGTGTCATCTTCTGGTTCCTCTGGGTCTGCAGGGGTCACGGGATCCTTTGGCTCTGCGGGAAGAACTGTAGGTCGGATGGTTGAAAAGCTGGTCCTGAGCGAGCCTGGCTGCCTCGTCTCCAGGGTGTTGAAAGAGGAGCAGAGCTGGTGCATTGCGCTGACCGGCGGTCTGAGCCTCTCGTTCAGGACTGAGAAAGGCACGGAGTACTCCATGATCGGCTCAGAAAGGTCCAGCAAGACGGGAGGTGAAGGCACAAGCAGAAGTGAGCTCAGTTAAAGCATGACAGCATGTCAGCGTCCTGTCAGACAGGATGTAGGCCTACGTATGAGCAAGAATGAGTAAGAGAAGGACAGAAAAAAAAAATAATGGAGAGGAGGGACGGGTGACAAGCAGAATGTCTCCCAACTGGTTTTTCCTGAACTCTGCATCTTTGCAGTGGCATGATGTGATGTCACTGGAGGCTGTACCGTCAGTGTGTCAGTCTGTTTTGGTGTTTTTGTTCTTCCTTCTTTTTAATCGCCAGAGCAACAATACAGCCTGGGCACAATGAGCAAACATACCAGAGCTGGAGGGGAGGAGGAGGCCCTTTGATCCTTTCACATAATCCCTGATAAATTACGCCGCCCTGACGCATGTACCTGTTTTTAGATTGCTCTGTTATAATTATGCAACTCCCTTCCACAGAGCAGCAGGCAGGGAGAAAAAATGTATTTAATGAGCCAATGGACAGAAAATTAATTGATCATATTAATTATCCAGTAACTGTTTTAGTCATTTATCAAGTAAAAAAAATCAAACATTTTCTGGTTGAAACTTCGGAAATGCTGCAATGTGCATGCTTTCACTTTTTGTTATCATGATTCAATCTTTAGTCTAGACTAGACTAAGGAAGCAATTTTAAGACCTCATTTGGGCTCTGGTAACTTGTGACACACTTCTCGTATTATCTTTGACATATGACAGATGAAATATCTTTTGATTAATAAAATGAAAGCATGTCAGGGGCCACTGGATAAAACAAGTCATTACTGATTTTTTCCTTTCAAAATGTGTACATCCCAATCATTTGGCCTGCTGGAACTACCATGTTAAACATACAGCCAACAGTAACAGCTTTCCCTCTTAACCCACTGAAACAATGACATTTAACATTTAATTACCAAAAAAGACTGGAAAATTGTCTGGTAATTAGCAAACATTTTGTCTAAAAAAAAAAAAGACCAGAAAATTAGGAAAAAAGACAAAAAATTACAAACAAAACAAACAAACAAAAAACAGGACATATCAAAGTTAAAAAAAAAGTTTTAAAAAATGCATGACAATGACCACAAATTACGGAAAAGATAAAGAAAATGACTGGAACAACATATTTGTAATTAGTATGATTCAAGAAAATGAAAAAAGAAAAAGGACTTAAGTGAATTTTGTTGGGATGGTGCATTTAACTCTGCATGTGTGATTATGTAATCCTGCCAAACCAAGTGCCCTTCAAGTCAAAACCTCTGGGGAGTGGTTGTCTGCTCGTTTGGGACGGTGGTTTAGGTGTTCCTCGTGTCTCTGCCAACATCTTTACCTGAACATTCGACACATTCCCTCATCCGCGTGTTTGAGTCTGTCACACGTGGCCGTGAGCAGCTGACACCTGATTTTTAAGGCCCCGCCCCCAATAAGCTGCACCTATTCCTCCCATTGTTTTTAATGTTGTTTGGTTTTATGCATGTGTTTTTCAGAGTGCAGAGATTAACATCTTTTACTTGTTAAATTGTCTTATTTTTTTTTAAACAAGCACAGTTTGTGCTTTTGTATCATCACCTTAGGTTAGAGAGTAACCGTTAAGACGAAGGTTTGCGTTAGGTTTGTCCTCTCTTCTGTTCAGGTTGAGGAGGCTTTGTATAACACACTGTTAATGACTTATGTTGTACATTTCAAGCTGTTTGTCAAAATGATTTAGCAAGATTTCATCTGGTGTTATTTTTTCCTGGCATGCCTCTGTCAGAAGAAACAGAGGCCTCCTGCGTGCTGATTCAGCAAACAGCAACAATGTTTTGGTACTTGGACCTTCATCAGGGTACAAAAACAACCCTTCATCAATGTCATCGTTCTGATCATTTCTTACTTTTAGACCAAGAAAGTTTCCATGACTGATTTTGCTTCTGTGTATCCGTAACTGTGCATCTGTGGTGTTTGACACAATCATTCCTTTCTTATGAGTCCCACTTCCTATCAGTAAATCCAAACTATCATTGAACAGCTGAGTCACTCAAGCAAACCAAAGGACAAAGGCAGCATTAAGGCCATGACTGAGCCGATGAGTGGCCTATTGCTATTTATAGGACGGCCCAATTTACTTTCTGGTCACATATAAACACAAAACACCAGATGGAGATTGACCTTGTCATTTAAGGTTAAAGACGCAACATGAAGGATTTTCTAACTAATAAATTAAAGTGATATTAGTTTCTATGAGTCTCATTCGTGCTCTCAGTTCTTTGATCTGTTCAAGGTTTCGATCATTTATGGATGAAATTAAAATCCCCTCTGGTACACTGATGAATTATGGACAAAGCACAGCTGGCAAGGTGAATAAAACTACAGAACATCATATTAGGAGTCATTTACCACACTTTACTTCAAAACAGTAAGTTCCCAAAAGTAAATCTGTGTTCACTGGTTAAATGATAGCATTTTTACTTTTATTCTTTATCAAATGGTATAAAAATGTTCCATGAGATCTCCACAGGAGAATTAGAGCGTTTCTCTGTGCTCACATATTCATGTCATCATCAACAATTCATTATTCAGCTGGTCCCTCTTTTTTTCTCCAGTCCTCCATCCACATAAAAGTCATCAAATCTATCAATATTATCTGAATCAAAATTTTGAACGATAGTTTCATTCTTATTTTTTTCTGATTACTTGCTACAGTTCTGTTTTCGGCTTCTTCTTCCCTGGTTTGTGGCTCTCGCTCGCAGCACACCTGAATCCCAGGTTATCAGATGCTGAGTCAGGAGTGTTTCCCATCCTACATGACACAGAAACATGAGCATGAGTCAGCAGTCCCTCACCAGTACTGCATGGCTGCTCTGTGTGCTCAAACTGGGAAAACACACAGCGTGTCTAATCGCTCACCTGGTGGTGATGCGTGCTTTGTGATTGGCTGATCCGTCCACAGTGTCGATCCAGGAGGCTCCACGCAGCACGTACATCGCTTGCGCTCCACGAAATGGCGTGGCTGTCCATTCCCATGCGTTTCCCATCATGTCATACAGGCCTGTCAAAAGAACTAATATTACTCTTATGGTAGCTACAGGTTCGTACTCTTATTAACATTGATTATCAGTGATTTTTCTATGACTTTTTCATGAATTTAGCTTAATTTCTAAGAGTAAAAAAAAAATAATTCAACATTTGTCACTGTGCTTTAACGCTGCATACATGAAGTTATGAAAGCTGGTCTATATTTGAAGTAATATAATAATAAAACTATAATAAAAACATAATAAAACAAAAAATAATAAATATAATAAAAACCTTATGTACCAACTGTTTTGTTTTGTTTCTGCTGTTTGCTTTACTCTGACATCCATGACTTTTCCAAAACTTTTATGAAATCATAATTTTCCATAACGTTTCCAGCTGACTTTTCAAGGTTTTGAAAACGTATGAACTTTATATTAAAAGCAGAGCTGGGTATTGTTCAATAATTTTTCAATACCAGTACCGACTCTGATAACTTGGGTTCAATACCAGATCCTGAACGAAACTTTTTTCGATACAAATTTTATAAGATCTAGTTATAAAATCAATTTTACAACGTCTCTAGGTGTGACGTGGCCTTTTTCCTGCATGCCTCTGCAGCGTGTAATGTTAGACAGCCAATAATTAGCATTATCAGATCTTGGTAAAGGCATGCTGCATGCTTATTGGCTCTCTGACGCTGATGAGATTAACTCCTCAGGTCATTCAGGACCAAATCTCAGCACTGTGGTATTTTTTGATACTCGAAAGTAACAGAGCAATTCGTCTGGTGCCATAAAAGTATCTGAGTTCAGCACCCAGCCCCATATCAGATTCCACATTCAGTTTTCCAACAATCTTAACAAAAATTGCATCATCGATGGAGCAACATAAGTGATTTTTGTTTGGGGGTATTTCCGCTGCTCTCCAAGTCACTGACAAGGTTTATATGTGATGTTGCTGCGTGGGGTGGAGTTCATGTGCCCTGAGACTGCATCAAAAGTGGTCACATAATTTGGAGATGAATTTAAATAAGCTCTTAACTTTTTTTCAGTGTGAAATGTTTGCACACACGTCCTTATGTTTGTGCATGTTTGGTTATGTGTGCTGTATACAAGGCTGTTACCGTAGCTGTTCTGAGGAGGGAAGGCGGTGACAGGAGAGATACCATGGTAACCGTCTTCAGCAGTGTCTCCCTCTGGGAACAATCCCTACGACATTAAAGCAAAACAAAAACATAAAAAAGTCTTTAATTATTACATTTTACCTGTTTGATATCAAAGCATGATGCTGTTATATCTGCTGCAGTGAACATGATGTTAGCTGCTGACCTGCCACAGGTTGGTTCTGTTCGCCTGGAACTTGTTTCCCCAGGGATACGTCCTGCCTGGAGCACAAGACACAACGATGAGATGGAGGGAGAGGAAACAAATTAATTACCATATCCATCCTAAACACAAGGGCTGCTGTTTAAGGACAAATCACATAAAATGAGGACAAGCTGCTCCCACTGAGAAACAGACTGACCAGATGCAGCAAGGTACAACAGTTACTGACTGATCCTGTTAAATGACCTTTAATCACCAAGGAGATTTGTATATGAAGGCATCTGGGGACTGATTTTTCTGCCTTCATGTCCCCATGTAATGAACTCACATGAGTAGTACTTCCTGTAAAACAGAGGATCTTAAACGGCGACATCATCCAGCACGAGTGGCTGTGAATTAAAATGTCAACCAATGAAACCTTCACAAATCTTTACAGACCCCCTCTCATCCACCTGTGCCTTCAAATAAAATTTTGTTTCTGTTTGTGATGCCAGATTATTCAACAGGTCGTCTGTATCACAGTGGTTAACATATTCAACAGTGTGAGTGTGTAAGCTGGTGTACCCTGCAGCCCCCCGCGTGCAGCCCACTCCCACTCCTCCTCTGTGGGCAGCCTCTTCCCCTTCCAGCGGCAGAAAGCCTGGGCGTCGTTCCAGCTCACTTGAACCACCGGGAAGTCCAGCCGCTCCCGGATGCCCGAGCCGGGCCCTGCAGGCTGGACAGCAGAGGCTCACGTGGGTGAGAGGTAAGGCATGACGGCAGCCGGTATGCAGAAAATACAGGAGGAAAAAAACTAATAAAGATGAAATAGAATACGTCATTTATGTGTTGGTCTTCTCCTGTGGTTATCTTACCGCTCCTCTTTTTCAGTGCTGAGTGAGGAGCTGACCGGCTGATCTATTCCCACTGCACTCTGTGTGTGTGTATGTGTGTGTGTGTGTGTGTGTGTGTGTGTGTGTGTGTGCAATGCATGTTTGGCTGTCATCATTTTGCCATCGTCAGTGTCATTTTCTTTTCTTTTTTTGTCTGCAGTGTTTATTAGTTTTATAATTTTGGTAACACTTTACAGGAGTACAACAATTAATGTTAGTTAATGCCATAACAAACATTAAGTAACAGGTAATAAACATTAAGTTACAGTTAACTAACCGCTAACTAATGTGTTTAAGAAACATTTACTAATGATGTTCATGCTAAGGTATTAATTTATATGTCATTTAAGGGTTATTGTAGATATTATTAACATTAGTAAATGCCATAATAATCATTAACTAACAGTTAATTAACCATTACGGCATTAACTAATGTTAACTAACGTTAATTGTTGTACTTTTATTGTTAAGTGTTACAATGATTTTTGTAAGTGTGGAATATCTGGAGACCAATAAAAATAATTGGACAAAAAAAAAAAAGAAAGAGAAAAAATACAAGAGGAAAAATAGCAAATGAAGGCACTCGAAAAAAAAAAAAAAAAAAAAAAAAAAAAAAAAACGCAATGAAAAAGATCCTCACCTGTCTCCAAAACACCTTTTCTACAGGCAGCCACCAAGGTGCGGACTGGTTGGGACAGAACAGAAAATGAGGGGTGTATAAACAAGGCAAGGTGCACTGTTACGGTGTGTGTGTGTGTGTGTGTGTGTGTGTGTGTGTGTGTGTGTGTATGGTGACTAAAGAAACGCTCTGGTACCTCTATCCTCTCGGTGACTTTGCTCTTCAGCTCTTCGGACACAAAGTCTTGGAAGACAAAGCTCCAGCCAAACGTCTCGGCCTCAGTTTTGTACTTCTGAGCTCTGACAAAGTCTCTGTGGTGAGGGCAGAGCAGCAGGAGACAGTGTCAGTGGGTGGGAACAGTGAACAGACCATCACCTGCCCTAATGCCTGCTGGTCACCTGAAGGCTGCGTTTGTGACGGGCTGTCTGTCCATCCTGAAGGCCTGCACTCTCACTGCCTTGGCCGGGGACTCTCCGTCTCTCCCGTCCGCTGCGTCTGTCCCCATGAGCATCTGTCCTCCCGGTATCTCCACCATGTCCTCCTCAGCGGCTGGGGGACAGGACAGCTGAGCGTCATCTCTCGCTTTTCTCACTTTTCATTTTCCTCCATGTTCAAGCTAGCCGCCGTGTCAAAACCCAGCGGTGTGTTTGTGTGGCTGCTCTTACCTGCTGCTGCTGCTGCTAACAGGGACACGGCACACATCCACCACACCGTCCGGACACGCATGGCTTCACACACAGCTAAATTCATGCGCCTCGCTTACATATACAAGTTATTAAAGCGAGTTTTCTGACTCCGACAACATTTTTACATCACTTGAGTTGATTTTGCTCTGTCGGACGGGTGTCACAGCGGGACAGGACACGGGTCCCCCAGCTGAAAGAGTCCGTGTAAACCAAGGTTCCGCTGCACAGCTGAACTAGACGAGTCATTTTCTTTCTTGCAGAAATGAAGCAATTCACTCTGAACTCTTCATTCTGTGCTATATAAGTAAAGACATGGATTAAATAAAAATGCGGCGTAGTGTTTTCTGAATCGAGAAACTCCTAATTTGTAAAGCAGACGACAAAGGCCAAACAAAATGTCCCGTTAATGCATCAGATAACACGGAGAAGATGCGATCAACATTAAGCAGGAAAAAATGCGTCCAGATGATGAGTCAGAAGACACGTTTATTTTATTTTATTCTATATTATGAGTGGGAATCAGACGAACTGTTTATTAAAGATCAATCATTATGGTGTATGGCTGTGATATGGAGAGGAAACCTGAGCTTTGTTCAGACTCACAGAAGTTTATTTTTAATTCTAGTGGAGATGAAGAAATTTCCAGAGATGCCAAATATGTCGTGAACTGCAGGGAGATATGTGTAACATGATGCACAAGACAGGGAGATATTTTCTATTTGATGTGGTGCAGCCATGAAACAGCAGCATCTTGGGTTTGGATATTTCACTCAGTGTAAGTTCATTGAAGAGCTGGAACCAGAGGATACAGAAAATGTGGGAGATTTAAGGGGAAATTAGGATTTAAGGGGTTAAGATGTGAAAACCTGACAGAGAAAACATCCAGAAACATCCAGAAAACTGGACCAGTGAAGGTCAGAGGAAAGGCTGAGAGGAAACAAGACAAGGAACCTAAATGTAAGGGGTGGCATGTTTGGAGAAACCACACATTAAAACAAGTCATATGTTTAATTAATATTAATTGTGTTTCCAGGAGGTGGCAGAAGCAGCTGCCTCTGCCTGTCTGTGGCCTTCAGCTGGATCTAAATCCAGCTCTGATGCTGCCTGATGGGAGTTTCCAAAAGTCTCCTAGCAGCAGATCAGGAAGGTTCAGTGTCTTAAAAGAGGAAACCCAGAGGGGGGCTCTGCCAGCCTCCTTGTGTCAGATGCTGAGGGGCGAACAGGTCAATGCTCAGTGCCTTTTCTCTACACGATGGCCTTGTCACACACATTTCAGGGCAAACCTCCTCATGAGAAGTGTAGTGTTTTCTCAGACGAGAAGACTGGTGGCACCAACATTTCCTGCTAATAATTTGCTCCTGCAGGCCTCCTGCTGGCTGGTGGAGAGCAACACCTTTCACATCTGCCACATTAACCTGACTGATACTAGTTATGGGCAGAGAGTTGAGTATTATTTCTACATTCATTCAACTACTAACAGATAGATAGACAGACAGACAGACAGACAGATAGATAGATATCCTACAAACTGGAGCAGGTTATCAGGTTATGTTTAGTAAAAATAACATTTTGATATACCTTGAAATGTCAGGCCCAAAACATGAGGCATCCATACATGTTCTAAAATCCTTTTAATAATTAGCAAATGAAACACTTTGAAAATGCCCATCAGTTACATTTAAAGGGAGGCAGTAACTAGAATACTATTTTTGCATGACAATAAGCTTCATCAGGCTGCGCATGTTCGGAAGACCAGTCATTTATTCTGGGATACTACTAGTTACATCAACAAATTTCTCCCAAAGCTCCATATAGACAAGAACATGATCTTTAATGGTGTAAAGCTGAACTTGACGTGCCTTTCCTGGAAAGGTGACGTGATAGCACTTGACCCTTCAAAGGAAAATGATTACATTTTTTTAGTTTAAATGAAGCAAATTTAGTTTCAAGTCCACAGAGCCAGTGTCTAATTATAGCATCAGCGGAGCAGCTCCAAGAAAGATGTTGCTTGATGACATGAAATAAGAGTACAGCTGCTCTTAATCTCATTGTACATGTGTATAGTGACAATAAAGGCATTCTATTCTATCAAAAATTATTGTTAGTTGTTTTCTAATCTTTGGGAGATTAGTCATGTTCATAACACTGATGGTTAAATTTTCCTTTAACTGTCTTTTAGCACCATCAGTGTCTGGCTGTAACATTCACACCGTCCTCACACCCTTCACATAAACACACCAAAATCTGTCATTTCAAGAGCCAAGAAAAACTTTAATGGTAGAAACAAAACTGAGTGGCAGAGGTCAGTGCTTTTAACAAAATCTCATAAATAGACCAATCATTGTGGAGGGAGCCGTTGACAAATCCATGAAAAATCGAAACTAACATAACAATGTTTCGGACACACACTGTGATGGACGCCGTCTTGTTTACAGTGGGCCGTCCATCCAACTGGGGTGCTTCAGCGTGCCGAGAGCGGGGAGCGCGTTGACTGATCCATCAGGTAAACGACTAGGCCTGTGGGTATGATAACGGCTGCAGCTTCTACAGTCAACCATTAACCTTTGAGAGATGACATCCCAGCTCGCATGATCTCATCCACCAGCAAGATGTTACTGGCGATCACCGTGCTGCAAAGTAACACAGGCAGATTGCCAATCATTAGAAACAACGCATTAAGACATTTACTAAAATATTCGATTTGTCCTTTACTTTCCGGATATGCAAAATCTCACCATGAGTGGAGAAGCTGTTTCTTGACACTGTAGTTGTCCCACACGCCCGCCTCTCCTGCCACCATGGGCTCCCCTGTGAGACAAAAGATCAAAGTTAAGAAGCCTGTGATAACCCAACAGAACTTATTGTGGCAAAAGCGACTTAACAAGTTTCAAACAAATGTAAAACTAGAAAATGCTTTCACCCAACAATGCAGTACATCTCCATTCTGTCAGCTGGTCAGATCTGATAGGCACGTATTAAAACCAGTTGAACCTCCTGCACTGGTTGTGTTTTGTCTGCAGCAACTAAGACTGATCTGAGACGGACGGTGCGCTCAACATTTACCTCCGTTCATTTGATTTTAGATCATGAAAACCCCAACCATTAAACACGTTTTATGTCTTTTAATAAGGACTTTGAAATTACAGTGGTGTGACCTGTATGTTATTTCATTCAACACGACTGAAACAGTATTTTTAAAGTGGAGTTCTAACATTGGAGTCTGTGGCACTTCCACGTCTGATCCCCCACAAGACAACAGTTCAAACACGGCACCAAGGGGAATGAGGTGAACTGCAGGACCAACCAACCAAACTACAAAGTTTTGTGAAAATCTGTTCAGAGCTTTGAGATATCTTGCTCACAGAGAAATCTTGTTCCACCACCTCCTTGGTGGGGGTCATAAGAATAACCATGATCCAGAGACATGGAGGACAAATGTCTGGTGTTATGGTGCTTCTTGTGAAGCATAACATAACATAATGACACTGCAGCGGGTCTGACCTGTGCTGAGATCCACGCCCACCAGCTGACCAGACTCTTTATACTCCGTCTGCAGCTTCACCAGGGTCTCCTGTGGGTCATAGCCAGAGTTCTGGGCCAAAACCTACAGCAGAGACAAGAGAGACGAGACAGGAAGGAAATTAGGAAATTAGGAAATGACAGATTGCTATGCATAAAATGCAGTTTACAGTAGGGCTGAGCAAGTCATTGAAATATTATTGAAATAGTAATGTAAATTTGCCAAGTGCAATATTCAAATTGCAAGAGGTGTGTTTTTTTTTTTTTTTTTGATAAAAAAAAGGTAAACTGTATAACAAAATACCATATAAATAAATAAATGAAGTATTGTGGTGCTGCAGAGATGCCATGGCCTAGAAATCATTCTGTCTACATGTAAGAAAAAGTTTTTTTTGGAGTCTTTGTTTTCCAATTGACTTGTTTCACAGCTGCCTTTCAGCCATGAAGTAGCAGGCAAAGACAGCAGTAACTAATGACAGTAATTAAGGTTCTGCTCTGCTAACAAGGCCAAAGCACAAGTTTAATTAACATCATTAGTAACACCTGTGTTTGCCCTGTCAAAATGTCTGCTGTGAAAAAGCTCTGCTATGAACTTGGATCAGAGGTTAACAAGGCCTGAGACTTAAACTCAGAGCTGGGATCAGAGGTACAAAGAAGTGGGAAAAATGAACACTGCTCTATTAAAAACCGAAAAAGAAAACCTGAGTGGGAAATGCAGATTTCTCAAACAATGGCATTCTTCATATTTCTCCTCCAGCAGTAAAAATATCAGCGCTGACCTCAAAGCCACCGGTCCTCCATTAACATTTCAATTCTAACATAATGCTATTAGTAGTTTTCCGGTGAATCTTGTGCTCTTTGGCATTTCAGACTGTTTGACTTGCGTCGTGTGTGACTGTGTTTCTGTGTGCCAGCTCACCTTAGGGATGATGAGGAGTGCGTCTGCGAAGGCCTGGACTCCCAGCTGGGCTCTGCCCTTCACGTTCGGCTTGTGTTTGACCAGAGCGTCTGCCACAGCCACCTCAAACGCACCAGCTCCTGACACCACACTGCCTGAGGAGACCAAGACAGGGCAGCTGTCAGAAACATTTACACAACTCGATGCCTGCTTCAGTGCCGTGAAGCCAACAACCACCTCAATATCACAAAATGATTTACTAGTGAAAACTTCAAGTGGGTTGGTGGATTTTGTACTGATCCACTGATGCAGTTAAGGGAGAAGACAACTCTCTTAATGCAGAGGTAGAGATCAGAATCACTGTAGCACAGACACAGGAGACCAGGGAGAGCCATATTAGCATCCTTGGGTGTTCTCTGTGCAAATGTGTCTGAATAATCAATGTACAATTAAGGAAAAGAAACATTTCAGAGAAATGGAACAGTTTTAGTCATAATAGAGGTGTGATCAGAACAAAAACAAATGAAAACAGGATAACAAGGTGAAATGAATGGAGCTAGTGCACCCAAATGACAGAGCTTGTGCAAGTCTACTCCACAAATTAGAGTTAGATGAAGTTGTGTGGATTCAAACCCCCTGCAATGGTCCGACCCTGGAGTATCTAAAACAAGTGACATGAAATCTCCTTTCTAATCTGAGTTGTGCTGTTTTCAGTCCAGAAATAAAATGAAAATCAACATCAGGCTCTCCTTGCTCTTTCTGCAGAACAGTAGTCACTGAATGTAAAAGCTCCCATCTGAGGGTGTGTGAGACAAGCTGTGAAAAATAGTCTCGTAATTTGCTGCAAGGTGACCAACCATAAAAATTCACTGTTATTCCATAAGTTAGAGGTAGTGTGTGTAGGATTTAAATTAAGTTAAAGACAAATGGGATTTAATATACATTAAAAAAATGAAAAACCGTAGTGTTTTCTTTAAGTATTTTAATATATAAATAGGCACTGGTCTCAGTTTTACATGGGCTGCCATCTTGCTTTGCCATGTTTCTACTGTGGCTCAGATGGCACAAATAAACAAGAACACCTTGTGACAAACTCATTTCTCTTTTGCGAGTGGCTGATGGAAGTAGATGGCACTACTGTGGCGGCTGGTGTCAAGTCGCTGAATAACTACCGAAAGAAGAAGAGTGGTTTGCTTTGCTTCTGGTTGTGCTCGTGGCAGATCATACCTATACAGCGGCTACAGAGAGTGAATGTAAGTCAATTAAACATCCCTTGGCTTTGCTCGGAAGGAAATACTTGGAGGGATTACTGTTGTTTTGTTGCATTCTGCCTTAAAACCATTAGATACTGCTAAATCCTGCAACACTGTACCTTTAAATGACAACTTTTTCATTCCTGAAATATAGCCTAATGGTCATTTCCTATCTAGTGAGCTAGGAGTTATATTTAAGTAAGAAACAATACAAACAAATTGTTGAACTGGATTTGGTGATGGGGGCACTGAATTGAACCAATGAATACTATTACTCGTTACTGAAACATACTGCAGGCACTGGAGCTGAATAAAAATCAGGATTCAGTGCATTGTAGCCTTTCTATGGAAACAGAAAGCCGATCAACACACACACACACACACAATCACACACTTTAAAACTTGGGACGGTCTCATCTTACCATCTTCAATGGCGTTCTTGACTGCCCGCAGACCATCCCTGACAGCATCTTTGATCTGCGTGAGTGTGTGCTTGTTGGGTCCTTTCACCAACAGGGTCACAGAGCGAGGATTCCCACACTTTTCAATGAACGTGTATTTTTCCTCTCCCTGCAGAGGAGCCAGCACAAACAGGATTAAATGGCAAGTCTCATTAAGACCCAGACCTCAGCATTTCTTTCTTAGCTCTGCATAAAAATGAGGACACAGACTGAACACTGTGCACTTAAAGACAGGAGATCAAAACAAAATTAGAAACGTTACATCAGTTAAACATTTTCTTTAACCCTGAACCAACATCGAACACAAACTTCAGCAACAGAGAAATCAAAAACTTAAAAAAATACTCACCAGTGTGTGTTCATAAACCAGCCCAGCATGTCCCAAACACTCCTGAGTGAGGTCGTCCACTGAGTTCATGGCAACACCGCCACAAGCTAGGGTGAGCCTGCAGACAGACAGACACGAGTCATCATAAGAGCTATTTATTTTTTTGGTCTGATGTACAACAAACGCAAAAATGTTTACAACCCCCTAAGCAGATGTAATCAAACAGACTTAAGAGTTCGTTTCACTGCAGATGTCTGAGGGACCAATGTAGGATGCTTCTTCATGTACATCTCACTATACATGACCTACCAACCACAACACCATTGTCACTAAGAACAAAGACAAGTGACACCTAAATTTCATTTCTTACCTCTCCATGTTCCTCCTCTTCGCCCTGCGCAGAGCAACAATGCCTTCTTTGGCAAGGGCATCTAGGGAGAATGGGTCAATACCCTGCAAAATACCAAGAGAAGGAAAAAAAAGTTGACGTTAGGAAGATTTTTTGACTTGAACATATTTTTATTTCCTCCACTTGACCAGCAGCTGAAGGAAGCAAGTCAGAGTCTGACATCCTTTTTGTGAGCCATTGTATGCTATTTGCACTGAAGAAATAAATCATGTACTTGAACAAACCTGACTATTAACAAGGGTTTAGGCATTTATTCTGATCCGCTGAATACATGTAGGGGAGAAGATTGCTCCTCTAATGCAGAGGTACAGACCAGAGTTACTGTGGCACAGATATGAAGACCAGGGGGAGCCACACTGGCATCCTTGGGTGTTCTCTGTGCAAAAGGCAACAACTTGGGGCATGGGGAAGCAATGAACAGATCCTGTGTTTAGTTTACTGTTTATACTGGGGACAGGAGCAGATTTATACATATTTAAAAAGCTAAAAGGATTTTTGATTTTTAAAAATAAATTTTAAGCTCTAATAATCCGGTGAGACTGTGCAAACCACTTTCAACATAAACATAGTAAGGGTAACAGTCACTTGTGATTTCAGGTTCCCTCTGGCTTTCAGTTTTCTGACCCACAACGCCAGTTTCCACAAAGGAGCAGCCTGCTGTTTTCCTGCCTTTGTGTTTCAGATCATACGCCTGGTTTCCATTTGTTTATTAGAGGTTCAGGCCTACAACTGTGTGTTTTAACTTGTTTATTATTACATCTATGACTCTTTCCCTGCTACCGTCTCTCAGTCAGCCATACCTTCTGATTGATGACGACAAATCCCTTCTCCCCATTGGGACAAACAGCATTCTTCAAGGCGATGATCTTCTGCACACGCTCCTCAATGAACTTCCTCTCTGCAGCCACAAGCTTCTCCCTCTCTGCGGCGCTCTTGTAGAAGAAGCCAGAGTTGACCTCCGTCTTCTCATATTCCAAGGAGACGTTGCAGGTCAGCACGTAGGCGTCCTCCACCCTCTTCTTCATGTCTGGGTGTCGTGCTCCGTGGTCCAGCACCAAGCCTCTGATCAGCCTGAGAAGAGGCCACGTGGGAGTTTGGATGTTATCTTTTCTTTAGTCTGACAAATATTACATGGAACTACATGCACTTATCAGAAATTAGCGGTGCTTCATGCCAACTAACAGAATGCACCAGTAAAACTATCACCTCAGGGATAAACTGAAGCGTTTGCACAGTGTAAGGCAAGTTAGATTTAAGACTTTTAAAGCCACTCAGAATAAAAATCAGGACAAATTTTACAATTAACAAAACTGAGGAATTTTCACTGAATATGCACTTCCCCGTTTCATCCAGGGCAGAGTGACAGCTTACTAGCAAATGAATGTTGTTGGTTCCACTATCCGATCTGAGTGATAGGGATGGGATTCGAGAACCACTTCTTGTTAAGAACCGATTCTCAGCGGTCTGAATCCTTGGACTCGTTTGCCGAAGTGCGTAACGATTCTGCTATCGAGTCCGCTGCGCATGCGCTATGACATCATACGCACGCTGCATTGCTGTAAAGTCAGCATGGCGTTGAGGCAGAGGCATTCAAAAGTTTGGTTATACTTCACGCGGAAAGACAACAGACCCACTTGCAAAACTTCTATTTTAGCAAAGGGAGGAAGTGCTAGCAGCATGCAGAAACATTTGTCCACACAGCTTCTGATACGCTCCAGAGTGACGCTAACATTAATGAATCTCATTCTGTATACGCTGTAGGCCTGGGTATCGGTACTCAATACCTTTTAAGCTATCGACTGAAATAACCCGGTACCAGGTAGTATCAGAACGTCTCCAGTCAAATGCTACTTGCATCTGATCTTTCTGTACCCAGATTGAGAAAAAACTGAATATTTGTTTTGTACAGTTATTTAATAAATACATCAATAATTTGAACACTCAAATGTAGTTATGTAAAAGTCATTTGGATGGACAGGAGTGGTGGCATTTTAAACACAATGATATAAAAGAAAGTTAATACAAATAAACACATTTGTACTTTTTTCTTTTTTTTTTTTTTCTTTCCCTTCCCAGTGAGATTCGATAAGAGAATCATTAAAGAATCGAATCAATAAGCAGATTCGATCATGGAATTGGAATCGCTAAAATCGTATCAAATCCCATCCCTACTGAGTGACAATAATATGAGCCAGGGGTCATTCACCGAATTATGTAAAACAACAGATGTTACTAATTATTGAGATTTTAAATTGCAACACCAGAAAAACATACACTCATAAGATCCAACTTATTATGTCTTAGCATTTTTAAGACATTGAAAGATTGATTTAAGACATGTTAATATCAATGTCAGCCTTATTTTTAGATTAATAAATTCAACACCTTTTAAGAATAATTCCACGGGAACCCTGGAGAGAGACTCACTGTGTGTCGCTGTCAGTCTTGTGCTTCATCTCCATGATTTCCACCATGTACAGGTCGATTGGCTCGTTGGGTTTAGCGATGGCCAGCACAGCGTCTACTACAGCCTGCAGATAATCAGTCATCAAACCAATCAGTGTCAGTGATCAGAATACAGGAGAGAAAATAATAATCTGACTGCCATACCAACTGGACAAAACAATCCACTGTGTTTAAGTTTGGAATAAACTGACTGAACATGACTATTACACTCCCTAACTGTATGCCGCCTCCAACAGCTGTTAATGCTAAACTCCCCAGCTCAGAGGTCAAAGGTCAGAAGCTAACCCACACGGCACCTCCCCCCTCATGTCTCACCTCAGTGAGCAGGTCTGCCAGCTCTGTGTGGACCTTGGTTCTGAGGGAGGTGCGTGCTACGTTGATGAGGGTCTCTCTGTCCATTTCCCGCGTCACCTTCACCTCCTCCAGAACAGACAAGGCCTTCTCCTTTGCCGCCTCAAAGCCCTCAGCGATGACTCTTGGATGGAGGCCCTGCACAGAAAAAAGCAGATGAGACAGTTATCTCTTCAGGCACCACTTTCAGTTTCACATCATAGTATCCAGCTCTGAATACTGAATTATTCTCCCGAGATCCAGAAGCCGAACTACAAGCTGCTTCAAGAAAATGACTCATGACAGGATAAGGTCAAACTTGTTATTTCGGCACTTTCAGATTCTATCTCTGACCTTAAAAATAGGTGAAATAATTAATGTGAAAATGACGTTTGATTAAGTTACTACATATAACACGTAACTGAATTTTTGGGGAAAAAAAGAAAGAAAGAAAGAAAAGAGGAAAATGAAATTCTGAAATATCCTTGCTGCACAAAACTACAGAATGCCGGAATTCCAACTTCAGTATAACTACTATTTTTAGATTTAAAAAAAACAAACAAACAAAAAAAACGCACTTGAAAGCTGAACGTCAATATTAGCTTGTGAGAAAATATGAGAAATTACATAAAAAACTTATACCTCAGTCTACATCTATTATACATCTATATACCCATCTACATATCTATATATGTGTATATCTATCTACAAAAATATATACATACACACAATTTATTCTATAGATATTCTGCAGACACATTTCATTATACGTATAGTCTATGTGAAGGTTCGAGGGTGAAAGCTGTATATATTCTATAGATACATTTTATTATTTAGTTTGTACTACTCGTGTATTTCTTTTTCTTGTATTCTTTGTGTTGAGCTACTTTGTCAAAAGATATACATTTCTCTCCTCTAGTGTTGATAAGTATATTTTGTGTAGCCTACTATTAATTCTGTGCAATGTTTGGACAACCTGCTACAACAATTTCCCTGTTTGGAGTAAATAAAGCACATGTATAAAATGTCATGCTCAAAAGGCCATTCAGGTGCACAGAAGTGTTCTGCATCCTGGCAGAGATCAACACACTGACTAACGAGTGTAGGAGTGTAGGAGGAAGCAGCCCTTGCCCTCTCACCTCGGACACGTAGAGGTCAGCCTGCTTCAGGAGTTCGCCGATGATGAGGACGTTGGAGGTGGTCCCGTCTCCCGTGATGTCATCCTGCGCTGTGGCCACCTTGGCAATGAGTGATGCTGTGGGGTGCTGAATTTGCTGAGAGGGAGCAAGAAGAAAAACACTTCAAATTTAACTGCAACAACAACAGTGCTGTCTTCATGACAGCAGTCAAGTACTAATCCTAAGTGTGCGTGACAGGCGAACAGTTTTTTTCATGGAAAACAAATTAATTACAAATGTTTCCTTATCATGTGATGTTGCTCTTGTACATTTGTCCAGTGAAGGAACAGAGTCGTGCATTGTTGAGTGAACTGCACCTCCTGCTAGAGGTACAGCTCCAGATCAGAGACACCGCAGCTGATCAGAGATAAAGGAGACTGGGGGAGTTACAGTTTGCATCCTTGGGCTGTTTTCTTGAGCAGCATGTGAAAACACCAGGATGAAAATAAATCCATGCAGTGGAGAGCTTCAAATGTTTGTAAGGCTGAATGATATACTGGTATCTAGATATGAACATGTGTGTTATTAATATCTCAAAATGAAACGATATGGACAATATCAGACTGGTCTGTTCTGATCCAAAAAACATTTTGTGAAGTAACTCCATTTTCTATGCCCAATGGGTATTATGTTGTTTTTTGAAGAATGTTCAATTTTCACTGTCACTACACTTCGACACGATGTTCAAGCAGTGTCAAAACAGATGATGCAGCATATTTTAAATTTTTTTCATACAGCTTAACACAGTGATTTGTCTGTGTTTTCTGCACACCCATAAACAAAAGATATAAACAATTTTGATTATATTGTTTATATCTTGTTTTTATAGGTTACAGAAAACATCTTTACAAATATTTTTATATTTTACTTATACATATAACATCTGAAATGGCTCTTTAGTTTAATTCTTAGTTTTAAGTTTTTTACTATTTTCTGTTTTAGTTTGAACTCTATTTTTAATGGCAAATGTGTGAATGCACCATCAGCAGGATTGCTACTGAATTTTGTTCTACCTTGTGCAATGACAATAAAGAAATCTGTCCTGATCAATAAAATACTTTGTGAAGTAACTACTTTTTGTATGACCATTTAGTATTATGATGCTGTTTTTTGACGAATGCTTAATTTTTACTGTTGCCACACTTTTAAAATTTTAAATCTGTGTAAACTGATTATCATATTGTATATCATATTGCTAATTGAAATATCTGGCAGAAATAGAGGAATTAAATTTTGTCCCACACATAAGCATGTCCACTGTTCTAGAAGGCATAGAGCGTCAGGTCCAATGTTAATCATTTTATTTATACTTAATCCTGTGTTTTAGACAGTATTTGTCATGTATGTCAACAGTTTATTATCTTCAACACAGTCACACACACACAATAGGGGTGTGGTTACAACTGCATCTATTCAATACTAAATCAAGGACCTAGTAAAATGTCAAAGGAGGGTTAATCTCACAGCTGAGCACCTTCTTACCATCTCGTGTAACAAGACGTTGCCATCTTTGGTCAGCTTTATGTCCCCGGCGCCAGACACGAGCCTGCGGGTGGAGACGGGCAGCAACGGGTTAATCACATGAGCAGAGTGAAGTCAGACGGCTCGCTACAACCTGCAGCTCAAATACTGATGCTGGCCAGCCATGAATAAAAAAAATTACTTTAGTCAATGTGGACGATATAGACCGTTGACGTGTGACATGTTAATCTGCTGTTCACGCACTAAATTGTAAGGGCTGTCAGATTATGTAGCATTATCTCAATGAACTTCCGTGTGCAGCATGAAATATTTCCCCGGCCCTTAAGGGATATGCTAACATTAAATTAAACTAAAACACTCGCAAGGTGCGTCAAATCAATAAAGACAGACCCTCATACTGTGAGTTAACTCTGTCTTACAATTTTAATTAGCAGTGTGCTAACTAATGCTGTCATTTTACGCTAGCTTGCAGACTGTCACACGGATCCTGACGATGACAATGCAGGGCAACGTGTGCCGGGGAGATCCGCTATCCGGTGAGCGACTGGAGGCCTCGACGGGATGACTTTAATGTCTTCTACTTTATAAACTTAACACCAGAAAACAACTGAAACGCTTGGCTCACTGAATCATGCGTAAAAACATCATGAAGAGGCAACAGCAGTGACTATAGCTTCTACTTGCGCACACAGCCTCGTGCTAATGCTAAGCTGGTTAGCGCGCTAGCACGTTAGCTTTAGCAGGCGTGCTTAACAAAAGGTTCCGCTGGCGTCGCGCGTGCTGCTGCTGCTCGGGGCACGGGGCGCTCACATTTTCATGGTGCCTTTGGGTCCCAGGTTACTTTTCAGCACGTCCTGGAGTCCCCGCGCCGCACTGATGTTCACTGCCAGGGCGGCCTGGGCCCTCGCTACCTCCGCTTTGGGGTTCAGAGCTTTCACCGCAGCCATGGTGGAGCAGCACAGCCGGCGAACGGGGCGAAAAACTAGCGCGGGTCGGGAGTGTCGTCTGCTCGCTGTCCGACGCTCTCGAGAAGGGGTGTCGGCTTCCAGAAGGCTCCAACACGTGTGCCCGTGATGCCTTCACTCACCCGCGCTAACCTCGGACAATGGAGCTTCAGAGACTGTAAAAGTGACTCAAGTGCTTTTCAGAATAACAATCAGAAATACCTGAGTGATTCCCGAGGGGAAATTTGGTCAGCTGCAGCTGCTCAAATTCTCGAGAGCAGAATTATATATAATTTATATGAAAAATAAATAGAAAATATAAGAAACATAAAAATATATGCCTTAGAAATTGCTAATAAAAAAAAACTATGTGCATTATGTATAGATATGTGCATTAAATCTACTAATGCTAAAATATTACAACAATAATTACAGAAATGAGAAATTGAGCACATGTTTAAAAAAAAATCTAGGCCTACCTACATTCACTACACAGAAATACTGGACTACTGAATTTTTGTCAACTCCCTCTAGATTATTGCACAGTAAAAACAAGATGCCACGTCGTTTTATTCAGAAAATATATTAAATGAACCATGCAAGAAGTGGCTAAATCAACAAATAAGTTGTATTGCAGCGGTTAAAAATAAGGAAAAGAAAATGTGCATAAGGCATGTAGCCTAATTATTTTGACTGAATTACTAAATATAAAATTAACCGAGCAACACCTGAGAACAGAAACACGAGTCAGTGCTACATACAGCACCAAACAATGACACTGAAAAGTAAAGTGCATCATTTTTAACTATCAACTGAAAAGGTTTCCCTGCTCCTTAAACGTCACATTTAGGTAAATCACTTAAACTGACTTAAGTCAAATAAAATCCATTGGTGTATGTCTTTTTTGTTTTATTTTACCTTCATTGTAAATGGAAAAGGTCACTGATGTAGTAAGTTACACGGGTAATTACTGTATTATATACCCTCGCACGGTCCTGGCCGAAGTCCTGTCGGGTCGCACAAGTGCGCTCAGCCGAAAGTTTTTAGATTTCCGATATCACCTGAACGAGGCATCAGCGAACACCCCAGAGCTTACCCGGCGCGCCGATTGGCCAGGTTACGTCACAAACATCGTCACTAGGCGCAGTATGTGATTGGTTGAGGCTTTTGTCAATCACAAGATCCCGTGTTGTTTAAACCTAAAGATTTCCTCTGACGGGATGACGGACAGTGATACATAATAATCCACACAGGACTCGCCTCAAATCCCGTCAGGAAACGTTGTTTTTCCTCAGTCATCTATTGAATTTAAACGTGCCACACGACTGATTCACTTCCAAACTTGTACACTAACATTTCTCCAGGATGTGTAAATGAATTCCGGCGTCGTCCTGACCTGGACTATGTCTTGTTTAGTTTAGTGTTTGAGGAATGTGTCTGAGCCTCCACATTACACCGCTGTGTTGTGTTCAGCATTTTCACGGATGGGCTGACACATTTATCCTGAGAAAAGCAGGCAGCCTTTCAGCTGCAGCAGCCAGACACAATAGACTCGTCTCTGTACTCGAGACCCCTGTTGGTGATAATGAGGTGACTGACGACGTGAAGCAAGCAATGGCAGAGCAGGCAAACAAATGATGAGTGGCTCACCTTTACTGCACCAATCTGCAACCTGCCAAACTGGTCTTTATTTTTATTTAAACCAATGAAATTTTGTTTTTAAAATCAAAAGATGCACATGAGGCAAAAGTACAAACTGCTTGACACAAGATTATATTAAATGTGTTAATTTAACCCTCTAATACAGTTAAGGAAAGATGCAAAAACATTATGTGAAACGTGTGTGTAACCAAATATATAATGATTTTTTTTTTTTTTTTTTTTTTTTTTTAGATCAGGATATATTTTCTGTCTTAAAAATAAAAACCTCATCAATGAATAAAACGTATGAATAAAAAAAACAGCCTTCCTAGCTTTCTCATCCTGAAGTGGAGTTTCCTTTGGGAGAAACACATCAGATGAGTTTGCAGCAAAGAGCCAATTCACCAACACTTAGTGTGGGACTAAGTGTTGTGCTTATTTTCTCTATTTATCTTGTTGACTGTGTTGAACATGTTTGGTTTTCGTCATGACTGACTCCAACTAAGAAACCTGAGCTGCTACAGAATTTGAGGCACTATAAGAAAAGGCATATGTTAATTCCACTGCAAGAGAGACTTGATGTTATCTGCAATTACTTGACAAAATATATGCACATTAAATTGGTATCAGCAATCGGCCAAAGAGTTGGAATATCAGCAACAAATTAAATACTGTGCATCCATAATCGAAATATCTGGACAGCTCTGCTTGTGTAGGCGGATGAATGCAGAGAAAGTCTGCACACTGAAGTTTTTGCCTCTTTGGAGTTTGAATGTCACTAATCACATTAAATCTGCCAAGGAAAAAGACCTTCAGTGTGCGGGCACTTTCAAAATATTTTTTGGTCCTGCACCTTTCAGGATGTTCATGTTCCCTTCTCCGTCATGAACGGGTGGATTAAAAGGTCAGAACCATGTCCAAATCTCAGAGAACGCCACAAAAAGCCATTGAGAACCCTGAGTCATCCTAACATCTTATTTAGTATAAGGAAAAAAAAACAAAACACACTTTTTCCATTTTCATCCGAAGTTTACTTCAATATGTACAACTAATCTTATTAAAGCACTGCATTTCACATTTACCATAGAGATATTCTTCTCCTGTCCACCTGTTTATCAACACATGATAGATTTAGAATTCCCCACCTCATTTACAAATAAATGATTAACCGTATCTCTGTCTTGGCCAATAAGCCCACTATGTTTTATCTACAATCGACCATTAAAAAAAAAAAAAAAAAAAAAAAAAACACATTCATCTCAGTTATAGCACACAGCCACCCGGTTGGCATTACATTTAATGACTGATGATATAGGGATAAGCCTACTGGTCAATGTACAGCAGTTTGTAGGTCCTGATTGGTTTTCCTTATGTCAAAAACATTTTTTTTTTGTAACATTTATCAACAATCCTCTTAGCCTCCTCTCCATTGTTGCAGGAGTCAGAAGTGTCACGATCTCAAAATTAGCAAACAACCTGGAGATGTGGTCAGTTTCACAGAAGACACAAAGGCTGCAACAGGACTCCTACTGGAGATCCAGAGAAGTTCCCCTCTTCCCACGGGAACATCCACGACAGGACTGCACCTGCACGTGTGCTTGTGAACCTCAACTTCTGTTTGTCCTGGTAACAATGTAGTTATAACTCCTTTTATCCATAAACTGATTCTGAACCACAATTACGAATAAGAATCAGTGGACTGGATCAAGATCAACTCAGCAGAATCAACTCAGCTGCATTATAGAGCACTAAATCTTTCATCTGTAAACATACTAGTCTTTCAAAAACTGACCATCACCCTGCAGCTGACAATTAACACTCTTAAGAAACTCATCCAATTTATAGAAAAAAAAAAAAAGAAAAAAAAAAAAAGAACTAAGGAACTGAGAGTTTTGTTGATCCAAAACAGCCTTGGGCTGTTTTAATTGTGAAATACTGGAGGCGGGATTTGAAAGCATTTGTCATAATTGTTAGTGCAACTATCAGGGCTAAAATTGATGTGTAAGAAAAGTCACATGCAGCACATTTCAGCTTTGCTTCATAAGATAGTTTTATAAAAGACAATCAAATTTTTCCAAGAGATTTTGGAAAATCTGGTTTCTAGCCCCTTTAACTTGCACTAAAATTACTAAAACATCCTAGTCACACCCTGCCCGGTATCTCAATAACCAAAAACAGCAGTCTAAGTGGTTTTTAGATCTTCAGGGGGAAAAAAAAAAACATCAGACAAGTCTCTTATAATCTGACCCTTGATGGAGACAGTGAAGAGGAGGAGAGCATCAAATGTTTCATCTACACAGCACATTTATGGATCAGTAACAATTTGACTGCTGTAACAGATAGTCTGTGATAGTAATTCTGTGATAGTAATTTTGACAATATCACCTGCAGTAAGACAATCTAGGCCCACACAGAAAAGGGGAATAAAGAAATCAAGAAAGAAGAAAACAAAGAAACTGAAATTACATGTTGATGTTGCTCTGAAATCCCTGGCAGTGCACACTCCCGATAGTTGGTTACACTCTATGGATCAGTGTGGTAGTCGCTGTGGTTGTTGAGTTTGTTGAACGTCCCCTTGGCGTTGGTGGGTGAGGGGTTACTTCAAGGGTGAGCTCTTCATGGGAATCATTATTCTCGACTCCATGTGCTGAATAAGAGGAACTGGAGGAAAATTAAGAGAACAATTATTACAGTATCAGATTTTAATGCCTTTCTTTCATGTGGATAAAACATTAGAAAGGGATTAGGCTTAGGTATTATGGTATACCAGGGTATTTAGAAATCCTGAAGATATGATTTTCAATACTGTCAAACATACAGATGCTCCTGTTTCTATTAAACTGACAGGGAGATGCTGTATTGAGGTAATGTATTGTAGTGCACAGCACACACCACCAGAGGTCATTCTCATGGAACAGGCTGCTGAGCTGAGAGAGATGGTGGGGATAACATTACAGGACTAGTAAAAAAAAAAAAAAAAATCACCTAAAACACATTATCTGAGATGACTTGTTCCAACTACCAAAGCAGTTCAGTAGCCATATGACTTTATTCAACAGCCATTCTGCCGCCGCCACCACCTGAACATCATCTCCGCTGTGCCAGCACTGTCATTGCGTCCTCCTGCAGCAAGGTACGCTGAATCTCTGGAAGACCGGCTCTTATTTCCCATGCATTGTTCAATGAGCCACAAGGATTTAAACCCTGCAAGACTTGTCTTGTAGTAGGCTGCATATTAGACACACAGCATTGTAGACGAGACAATGTCACACACGCTACAATGACTTCTATCACCAGCAGATCAGCTTTTACATTTTTGTTTGTTTGTACACATAAATACCATCATACACCCTAGTAAAATATCAGGAAGATATGAAAAAATAGATGCTGCCCAAGCCTAAAAGGGATTGAGGATGAGGCAGCAAAAAAAAACAGAGAACAGACTTACCTGTGTAATATACCACCTCGTCCCACCCTTCATGCTGCCAGGCTGCGTTTCTGGTGTCTTCTCTTGACTGAAGGTCTTTGTAAGCTGACATGAAAACAAAATGGATAATGTTGCTTGCTTTAATTCAGGGCATAGTTATGGTGAAATTATATTACAAGTATTTTGACAGCAATTTTGGTATAATACACAGTTTTAGCAGGAATGATTATTTTTGGATTATAATTTTACAAACACACACACACACACACACACACACACACACACACACACACACACACGCACACACACGCACACACACACGCACAAAAAAAAAAACACAATTTAAAAGATTTTTGCTGGGATCTGTACGAAACAAACCAAACATGTTTTCTTATGTCTGGGGAAAATGATTTGTAGACCAGGGGATCTCCACAAAGAAGTATCACAATGCTTCATTTATAATGGTAATTTGTCACACTTTAATTAAAAAAAAAAAAAAAAATAGAACTTTTGCAATTTGGATATTGCACTGGGCCTCAATGCAATTTCAATATTTCATTTAACTATTCAGGCCTACATTTAAGTGGAAGACAAACTGACTTTTTGCTCATATCAAATGTGATCAAACTTATGCTTAGAAGAATGATAATTTTATACCTTTTGGCTAAACTTTATCAATCAATTTTTCATGATATAAAATGTATATGTTCCCTGGACGTAAATTTAGAAAGAAAAAAAAAGTCCAAATGCCATCAGAGATGCAACAAAATCTACAGCGTAAACAGACAACCATTCAGGTGAATATTCACTGTTAAGTAACCCATTCCTCATCTTTTCCTCTACTAACACTAATGCCCCTTTTCCACTAGTACCTACTCAGCTCGACTCAGCTCGACTCGGCTCGACTCTACTCGGTTTAAGAGCTTTTCCATTAGGTCGTAGTACCTGCTAGCAGGTCCCATTTTAGCACCTACTCAGCCGGGGTTCCAAGCGAGCTGAGTCGAGCTGAAAATGTGACGTTAACGCCGTGCAGGCAACTGATTGGACAGGGAGCGACGAGAGCGACTCCCGCACGAAAACAAAACCCGACATTTAAAAAAAAAAAAAAAAAAAAAACGGCAACAGCGGCCGTGCGCATTGATCGTCAGTGAAGTTGTCAAAGCCGGAAAGTGGCAAGCAAACCGCGACCGCGGTCAAATAAAGACGTGGAGACTTTTCTGAGCTTGGTGGCGGCCCAAAGAATCCAGAGGGAGCTGGACGGTGCGCCGCCTTGCTAAGACGACTCCACCCACGGCGAGGTGCTACTCAACTGTAATGGAAAACCACCTAAACCGTGTCGAGGCGAGTAGAGTCGAGCCGAGTCGAGCTGAGTCGAGCCGAGTAGATACTAATGGAAAAGGGCTATAAGATATTCTACAGGGACTCCTGCTTACCCCATAGGTGGTGAACCATGTAGAGACTTCCAATCTGTGAGAAAAAGCCTCCCACTGCCTCGTGGTTCTGCTGGCGAAACTCGATGGCACGAGCCCTGCAGAGCACAGCCACAGTTACGTCACATGATAAAAATCAACTACGTAAGTTTGTTATTGAGGAGCTGTGCTATTTCAATTACGAGCTCAATCTGGTGGACACTGAAGTCCAAATTAAACTTACCATTCACTGATAACCCAATCATTTCCATCCCCATTAAGTGCAACATTGTTTTCCCCATATTCTAATCCATAATTTCACATCAGCAAACCTTGATGCTCCATTTTTTTTTTTTTGCATTTTTATTTGATCGCATTAACCAGTGAAATACCAGTCATTGTAAAGTTAATTAGATTTAGCTTATAATAAAAATCATATAAGTTAATTATGCTATATTTTTTAAATTATCCTTATCTGCTCATGCTTATGAGTCATGCACAGATTGTGTTGGCAAGAGATACCGTTAATTCATACTCATCTTCTACAATCTGTAAAGGCAATAATATAGTAGTAAGGATTTTTTGAACGATACAAAATAACAACAGCTCTGCTACAACCAGATAACCAGGAGAAATCTTGTGAAACTGTCAAATTCAGTATCATATGAACAATTTTAATTAAACCCTGAAGACCTGCTAATATAAAAAAAAAAAAAACAAATGCAGAATGAGAAAAAAAATATGCCTTACCAGTAATTTCCCCACTCGATCATCGTTCCTGGCTAAGAAGGGGGAAATAAAATATAACAACACAACACACACAAAAAACAAATCAGAAAAAACAATGAAATGGAAATTTCAAGTCTGACCGGTTATCATTAAAAAGATCTTGCATCTGTGTGTGTGTGTGTGTGTGTGTGTGTGTGTGGACTGGGGGTAATGAGACAGTAGCATCCAGCACTGTTCTGTGTCCAGGATGGAGTCCATCAGAGAGGACTTCCCTCAGTGGTTCTGCCTTAGATAGGTACCTACACACACACACACACACACTGTGTGACAGTGGTTTACCCTGAGTTGGTATGAGCGGAGCTCGTAGATGTTGGGTCCTGAGCGGGGAACCGGCTCGTTCCAGAAGCTGAACTCCAGCAGCAGCTGGTTCCTGCGGGACAGCAGCATCTTCCCCCTCTCATTTCTGTAGTCCATAAACTCCTACAGCAAAGACAAACATTCCCAAACAAGTCACTCAGTAATCTCAGCTCAGCCCACCAATACTCTAAAATAATAACAAGTATTATTACTCTGGTTTGACAGCAGGGTAGATCAGGACCATTTAAGTCAGGCATATTTATTTTATCAACTGAGATCAAGACATTTTATGCACCTACAAAAAAAAAAAAAAAAAAAAAAAAAAACACCTCTCAGCAAGCATGATGACCTGTAGCAAGTTAGAACAAGGGTGGGCATTTCATATATCTGTCAGGGTCTGTGAGCAATAACTGGTTAATTTTGAAGCGGGTGACCTTAATAGTTTAAAACTGATTTGCTAATTACAAAATTATCTTTGATATTCATTTTCAGCCATCATATCTTTCCTTCTCAATACAGTGAAACTGAAAAATCAGTGGAAAAGGAACCCCTGCTCATATATCTCCTTTGAAATGGATTAGACCCACAAAGTACCCAAGTAAATGAATTTTAAAAGAAACTAATTTAGCAACATCAAACAGATGCACATCCTAAGTGTTGAAAAACAACAAATAAGTGATACAAACAGAAACTATTTTCTACAACATTCACTGCACACAGGTGGGTTGGCCTTAAACTGGTCCAGAATCATATTTAAGGGGTGCACTGCCAAAGGTGGCTCACTGGACCCCAGTTGCCAATTCGCTGCACTAACCGACCACCCCATACCTTATTCTGCCTGAGTTTGTTCATGACATCGGTGAGGGCCGGGTATCCTCCCCGATATCTCCACAGGTGAACTAGGATACAAGGAGCAGAAGAGTGAAAATTAATGTGGCTCTCTATTATCATTTATACATGTCTGCGAGCCAGCATTTCCTCATTCTTTCAGCCATGAACTCCAGGCCATTCCCATAAGCAACTGCAACATTAAAACACTAGAGCTGACTGATACAACTACATTTACTTATAGGTAACATTATACAGGTGAAAGGCTGGTGTGAAAAAACATGCTGCCATTTTAAAATACCACCATCTTGCAAGATGCAACTGACAACACAGAGGCCTTTATACCATCATGTAAAAACAAAAACAAATTTTGAAAAAAAAGAGGAAAAAGAAAGGTGCTTTGGCTCTTTGTGGCAAATCTACTGACTTACTTAAACAACATAGAGCTGTATAAAGAGCACTGACTGAAATGTAAACATCCTGGAGAAATGCTAGACGTGGACTTGCGTACAATATGACAGTGATATGAAGATGACTGCATGTAGGAAAGACAGGAATTCAAAATCTCACTGGGTGAACGTCCTTAATCAGCATGAAAGCTGCTTTGTCACAACTAATTCTTCAAATACTTCCATAACCACCGACACCTGGCAGCCACATATCGTTCACACTCCGACATTAGCTTGAATCTGGAACTTCCTTTTATAAGTGAGGTTGTACCTTGTGAGGCAGAGGGAAAAAGCAAAAAAAGAAATTTTCCCCTAAAAAAGTAAAAAAAAATATCTCTATCCTATAATCACAGTCAAGCAAAATCACATCCAATACACTAATATTAGACAATCTAGTAGTACATACTACAGAGAAAATCTCAGCTAAACCTGCTCGACACCAGATACCCCACTGAGATGCAGACACAGACAAACAATAATCTAAATATACTGAGTACATGGTCTAAATGAATCATACTGATGAAATATAAATTTAGCTTAAAATTTTATTTAAACAACGATCACAGCAGCACTAAGACCGTCAAAGATCCCAACCAGCTTCCACAGGATACACCTCAGATACTGTCTAAGAAACACCCTCTCTCTCTAAATATAAATTTCTACATTTTCCTAGTATACACCTCACTATTATAAATGACCTTTAGATTCTTTTTTATAAGGTTGCCAATATATCAAGAAAGCACTGTAACACTAGAGGGAGGTTACAACTGGGCAATGACAAATGTCATCACAGGGACAACATGGACTGCAGCCAGAGAATGTGCAACACAGCCCTGGCTATAATTAACTAACGCGCAATAGAAGAAAAAGTGGCTGTTTGTGTCAGAGGGAAGGAGAG
Source organism: Myripristis murdjan (assembly GCF_902150065.1). NCBI lineage: Eukaryota > Metazoa > Chordata > Actinopteri > Holocentriformes > Holocentridae > Myripristis > Myripristis murdjan. Next base: position 12,321,175 of record NC_043993.1, on the reverse strand, counting down.
CAACTGTAAGACTCTTGGAAAGATGTCTGTGACTGAGTCATTAAAGGCAGAAATAGAAATTAAATTGTGCAGTTTTGAAATCCCCTACAACTCGGTCTACTCCCCAGCGGCAAAAACCTGGAAGGAGTATTCTATGGGGGTTCACGGGCTAACTTATAAAAAGCATTCATCTCCGAGTGCTTTCATTCCTGTAATTGTTCCAGTGTAGTCTGATTTTAAAGCTTTAACCTCGCATGTGCCTTGATTCATGAGATCATCTCAGTCTGTTTTTGCAGGTTTGAACTGTACTTGTCTCATGCATGCTTTCTTGTGCTCAGGACTCAATCAATCAGTCAAACTGCCGATCCAAACCAAGGTTATTGCTTGAATGTGAATCCTTGATAAGGCATGTTATTGTTAATGTGTGTTCAGACAAGGAGCTTGAGGGTGTGCTCTTACCTGCCTGATCCTGCTCTCCATACCACGTGTTCCAGGTGCCCACCAGCTCACAAGGGTACTCAGGGTCGGCATGAATGGAAGGCAAAACGTCCTCACTAAGGATAAGCACATGCACCAAAACAAACATACGTAGGACAGAATCAGCTACAAATAAATCGACATGTGCACTGTTTACAAAACCACGTCCTTGTTCAGGCTTTTAGGTAAAGTTAGAGAGAAATGGAGGGGCCTCTTACCAAAGTTTGTTGTAGGCATCAAGGCACTCTGGCTTGACATTGTGAACTGCAAGGGGGAAAAAATCTTGAGTGAGGCAGTACAACATGTGACAGATTTCATACATGTTCTGGAAAAGAGGGTCTTACAGGTCTTACATCTTTTAATCCATCTTAAGTCTATTGAAAAACACAACCAAAGGGGTGGGGGCTAGTTCTGTACAAAGGGCCGTCACAACGGCCACAGCAAGCCACAGGCAGTACATACACTGTATTTTGTACAGGTTGTTGTCCTCCTTCTTGGCGAGGAGATGAGAGTGAGCGTCTTTTCTGGGGTCAACCTTTCTAACAAACAGAGATTTGAACCAGCTGTCCTCACGGTTCCTGTTGTGGGAGGCCGAGAGGCTCCTGGGGTACAAAGAAGCACAAGAGAGATGCAAACATGCATGTCATCTGTTCCACGAAAATAACCCACGACCATTCAAAAGGTGGAATATCAAGTAAGATGCAGGTCAATGCAGGCTACATTCATTTAAAATGCCTGTGGAACCCAACTGATCCTGAGATATGCCTTTTGGGCAGCCTCTCAAAATCTATTCTTACATCAAGCTTACAGAGATCCCACTGGCCATTGCCAGAAAATGTATTACAATAAAATGGAAGTAAGTTCTCCCATTGCCAATTGAATAGTGGCTCTCAGAAGTGGAAAAACTGCATATTGCATACCTCTAGAAAAGATAACCTATTAACTAAGGAATAAGATCTTTTTTTTCTATAAAATATAGAAACTTTACATCAGGTACACAGAGAATCTCCCCTCTCACATGACTGGTCCCTCTAATGCCACCACACTAGTGTCATAAAAGACCATCCTACTGTGTTGTCGTTAAAGCTATGTATAAATCTATGTATATTTTTCCCCTTTTTAAAAATGTTACTTTATTTAATTTTTCCACTGTTTTATTTACTCTTGGTAGTGTAATTGTTTACTCGAATTGTAATGCCTTAATTTTGTTTATTGTCTGTTAATTTATTTTGGAGACGTCTGAAATGTACAGTAAGTGTGTCTGTATTGTCAATGTGTGAAATGCATGAGAAAAAATACTCAAACGTGTGTGGAAAGGCAGTGTTGGGTAGCATTATTCCTGATGATCAGCTTTGAGCTTTGAACTAATTTATCCAGACTATCCAACACATCCATTTAAAAAAAAGGAAAAATCCACAGCTAAGAGGCCAGGAACTGAGAAGACCATAAGTAGCCAAGGATTAGTCTACATTTTCTCGCTCACGTTGACTAACACTTTTGAGCAGCCTCTCGATACTTTATTTGCTCAAAACAGAAAATATGACACTTGGCATGTTGTTTAGAGTTGGTGGCTGCTGCTGACTGACAGCCAGGAAGCTACTAGCAGGTTTCCAGCAGTCGTGATTACAACAGCACAACACAGCAGACCAAATTCAAACATTTTCAGCAAAGATAAAATACACCATAAGGCTTCAGTAGATGACATGCTGATATCACGGCAAGCTTTCCTCTCCTCTGTGCCCACAGCAAAGCACGGTGCCACACACACCAAACTGTGTCTGTGAAGGCAGTCGCTGCATTTTGACCTTGAAGTTGTATTCTGGTTTGGACTGACAGGAACTCAGCGCTGGTTTTGCCTTTTTCACAAAGCTACTGCACTTCCAAGCACAAAAATGCAAAGTGTGCGACGAACAAATGCTACAACAAGCTACTTTGTAACTTTGCAGGGCAGGGGGTGATAATTAGCTTCAGCAATAAATTAGCAATTTCGTGATATCTTGCTAGCTAGCCTAGCTAGCTAGCAAGTGAGCTACGTTACATGGAAATTGACGGCGCCGTAGTTAGCATAACTTTAGCGTTAGCTAGCTAGCATGCCATACTTTGTCATTGATGTTAACGCTACAGAAATGCGATATATTCTTAAGATTTTTTCCACTAGCATTCATGGTATTCATGTTAAAAATCCAACCTGATGATGACCGTGCCCTGGCCGTTGGCCTGGAGCCCCTGTTTGGTGTGTTTCAGGCCGTTGCCCATACTTTGAAGGACTCGGGTCGCCATCTTTCCCCCGTCGCTGCTGTGGCTGCTGGTTGTTTGGAGAGACTGCAGCTGCAGCCCCGGAGCTCCTGCACGGCTCTGACCTCATGACACTTACCTGTTCACACAGCAACTTTATACACTACACAAACAACTCGAAAACTCAACCCTGTGTATTTGGAAAAAAAGTTGTTGAAGCGCATAACGCACCGTAAGTGTTCAAATGTACAGATCTATGTCGTGCTCCAAAGATCACCCCGTTAACTCTGATTTTCCACCGGATTATACCTCACAAACTAAACCTGAGACAACTACTAAATGACATTTCACTTGTTTTCATGTCCATTTGGCACTCTGACTGGGTGTTGAACCAGAGACATCAGTCTGTACTTTAATTCAGCAGAAACCAGCAGTCCTGTGTTTCCATTAAACTTTTCAAGTCGAATTAGTAAACATTAATTAGCTTGGTTCACTCTGTACAGAACATCATCATATGGAAACGCCCCCATTTACAGAAATGGACTGAATGACTTTAAAGAAACTTTAGCAGGAAAATGATCAGTGTCAGTGAATTAGTGTGGGTTTACTGATTAGCCTGTAGATCACAGAAAAGGCATCAAACTCCATTCCTTTCTAATGGATCTGTCAGTTTCTATGAGAGATCCACTAAATGCCACTGATGAGAGGGCTGACTGCACCATGCACAGACTACAGCAAGGATAAAGGACTGGACAGTGAAAAACGTCTTACAATGGGGTATAATGCAAATACTCAGACTTTAAACACTGATTTGTGTGCACTGTGGATTTGGCAGCACTATGAATTGATTTTGTGTGTCTTTTTTTTTAATAAGTTTTTTTTGGGGCATCCGTGCTTTATTAGACCTTCACAGTGGATGCAGACGGAGGGGTGACATGCAGCAGAGGGTCTGGGCCTGATTCAAACCTCAGTTCCTGCAGGAGGCCTGAGGTAGCCTTGGTATCACATGCTACACACTATACACTGTGAGCCCCCTCTCAGTGTCATTTTATTGTGAATTCCAGTAACTGGGTTAGTTAGCAAAAACACTACTTAGGATCTCCAAAATATTTCATGCATCTCCAACAGTGGTGCATATCTTTGTACGCTCCTATTTAGATTAATACCTGATACAGGAACCGCTTAACTGCAGAGTGACATTTAATAAACAAACATTATTACATATTACATACAAGAAAAGCCTGAATTCAGTTTTGCAACATGAGGTCAGGATGTTTGTGCAGTGCTTGACTCAGTTCCAGTGGCGGCAGCGGAGATGTTCAGCTCCTGGAGTTTTTCTGCTAACGTTGTCTGCTCCTCTCCCAGGCTGTGTGCAGCGTCACTCAGAGGCTCCAGAAACTCAGTCCCTGCCACTTTCTTCCCCGTGAGTGGATCAACCACCCGGCCAACTTTATGCACTATCTCAGCCAGTTCATGCTTCACATGTTTGGACCTGGCCTCAGGCAGGGCCTTCAGAAGGACAATGTCTCCCACCGTGCACTGCTGCAAAGCATCATGGGCAAAGTAGGTCTTCCTCTTGTTGTAGTACTGTGGGGATGAAATGACAACAGTGGATACCATTAGTTTTTGTTTGTTCTGTTTTTTTTTTTTTTTTTTTTTTTTTTTTTTTTTTTTTAAGATTTAAATGTACAGCAATGAAACATCTCCATCAGAGTCGTACATCTGGTTTACTCATGGATGCCAATTATTTGAAGGTCAATAGCAAACAAACTGATTAACTGCATGATGTTTGTTCTGGCAAAATTAAAGGCAGACTGCAGTATCACAGGGGAGGGCACGCCAACGTGTTATGATGTGGTACAGAATGATGAATGCCACTCAGTTCTCTAAAGAATATCTTAGAAATGCCTCAGGAGTTCAGGACAAGTCTTTTACCACATCATAATCCAAAGTATAAGAGCATTTCACTCCATTTTTTGGCATGAACCTGAGGGGTTTTATCCTTCCTTGGCCTCATCCTCAACATTAGTAAACAAAGTGGTATGCCGTCCCATTTGAAACTGCACCGTCTGCCGTCTTCAACAGCAGTGGAACAGGAGAACAGAGGAGAATCAGACTTGTACCCCCGTAAGTGAAATAATTCATGTCGCGTCGGCTCCAGCCGCCTGAAAAACAGGCGAAAATATCGGCGTTTTTTTTTTTTTAAACGCACGGTACCACAGCCTGAGTGTGTTTGCACTCCTCCGGTCCCCGGTCCAAGTGAAATGGACACCCACTTGGGCGTTCCAAGCACTACAGCAGTGGGTACGAGTGCTGAGCAGAGCGGCACCCCCCTGGTTTATTACTGCCAAGTTTTCTACTAATATTAAATGATGTCTTGTGCCATTTAAAAAATATGCTATGTGTGCATTCGAGTGTTTCAAAACAACGGAACCCAATACAATACATCCTGTCAGTCAGCAACTACAACTATTCTCTTATGTCTTAAACTCTGCCAACTCTGTTATCATCCATTTCTGCTGGTCAGGGAATGAAAAACCTGTGGCACTGGACATTAGAAACCCTGCAATGCCTTTATGTGGTTACACACACTTTTTAAAATTTCAACAGTACAGGGTATTCCATGTCATCTATCTCCTTGCCCAGGCAGCAGGACCCAGTGTTACTGTACCTTGAGCAGGTAAGGGTCCAGCACCAGCCTCGTCACTCTCACTTTGGCTGTTTTCTGCATCTTGGTCCCAATCACCCTGCCGATGATCCATTTCGCATGAACTGACGCCTGCTTCACTGACATCCTGGAAATGTTTATTGAAGCCTGTGGTGCATAAAATCAACAGGGATTAGTAAGTGTACACAGTCAGTGTGCTGAGTGTTACCTGATCAGATGGCTGGGAAGAGCTAAAACTATACACCTTACTCGCTCTTTGATACTGTCTAACAACTGGCCCGAGTTACATCTTAATGAAATGCACTGTCATAGAATAAGCAGCGACAGATAATAACAATTTAGTTAGTTAAAAGATACCGTTTCAAACCTCTGCAGCAAGTGACGCTGCTCTGGACGTGCCAGCTAACCTCGCTGCAGCTAACGTTAGCATATTACCAAATGTTTTTGCTGCGGTCACTGATTACCAGGACGCACCAGACACCGACTTCACTCTCCACTGTCACAAAGTAACTTATATCAGCGTACGATTAAAGAATCATCAGCCCACCGAGGTTATTTCAAGGGAGTGACTTGAGAAGGTCACAAACTCTTCAGCATGAATGCTCCTCCATGCCTGCCCAGCGTGGCGTGTTTTGATGACGTAAAGTACGGCTAGCACGAAGGAACACACCTGTGACACTGTTTTGGTCTTCAACTGCGTCCCTTTGCTTCTTACTATATCTGATATACTTATGTATTTTATGTTTTTGATTGTTTATTATGCTTTATATTGTAATTTAATTTGTTTAAATTAAAAACGCAAAAAGTTGTGACACGTGACACTTGACCTCTTTATAACCTGTGTGCAGTTGTTAGGCTATTGCCTTTATCACGGTGATAATACCTGGAAAGTGATATAAACAAGGCAACATTGTTGCCAAAAAAGTTTTGCTCATCTATTAACTGTCTTCAAACTTTTAGTGACCTTCAAGCAAAAGCCTGACATATGTGTACATGTCTTGACATGCATGTAAAACCAGACCTATTGCCCTCCTCCTTAATTAATTTGTACTCATTTTATTACATTGCTTTTACTTTATATTTTCGGTGTGTGCGTGCGTGCATGTGGCTAATGAATGTGCACTTTTCTACAAGCTCATATTGTTCAACACAAGTTTGCCTTTTGTGTTGCATTGAACCTTTGTATGAAATTTTGGAATTTAACTTAAGACAGCTGCAGAAAAATAAATACATAAACAAACAAAGTAAAATACTGTTTTCTAAGTTTAATACCTGTGTATGATGCAGACAAAGCTGGCTGTGGATGCTCTGCACATAGCAGTACTTCTCTCGTGTTGATTAGGAATAGCAATAGAGGTTGTTTTCTATATCACACACACTGAGAGAAATCAGACCCACTTTGTAATAACATAATTTAATGTATCAAACCACAAGTGACAAAATACCTTGAAATGACAAAAAATGTTTTTTGTGTGACTTGTTGCTGTTATAGTTACATTTATCCATCATGTCAAGTTCAGTGTAGGGTTGTTACAGCAGAAGAGAGGTGAAGAGGACCTCAGCACACATTTAAGGTGACTTTGCAAGCCAAGCATTTGTTTTATTCGCTTCTATTCTGTTACATTGGAGCTACTAACCTTGCCAGCAAACACTGCGGTGTTTTGACAGCTAACTGGGTGCTGTGTGGCTCCTCTTTCCCCAAAGAAAATGAACTCTCCCCTTTGGCCACTAGATAGTAGCAGAGAGACACCAGCTCCTAAACCCAGAGAGTAAACCTCTGAGTATTGATAAGATAAGGTGAGGCAAGTTGAGGGTCATGTCACCTCAGCTATTAGGGTGTGTGATATAACAGCAGAAGAATTTGCAGAGAAAACTTTAAGAACAGACACAGAACATACACAACAGTTAATCATACAAACATTCAGTGTATATGTTGTGTGAAGCAGTAGAGACATAAAATTATATACAAGCTATAATTACATTTTATCATAAATGTATGCAAAATATAACATGATTATGAAGAACTACACATCTATGTGCTAGGAAGGAACTGGATGTGTGAAATCAAACATAGATCAAATGTTGCAACATTTTCACATAAATAAGTCTGCAAAGGGGCACACAGAGGGTGTCTAGGTGTCTACAGTAAACTACAGACAGTGAAAATATATTCACTTTAAACATGGAGAAAACACGGACAGCATGTGCCAATTTGGATGTGTACACTCCAAGATTATTGTCCCCTTATCAAAAGTCTGGATTGAGGTACCACATGTGCAGCCAAATGACAATATGCACAGCACATGTGCATCGATGCAGACTCTCAGTATCGCTTTTGTGATTAGTGCATGGATGAAGGCAGCACATACTTAGCACATGTGCAATGTATAACGTCATATGTGCTGACTCATGTGCAGAGAATGTACAGGAAAACAGTACATGCCAATGTCGTCTCGTGCAGAGCAAAGGAATGTGAAATGCATCCCAGGTTAGCTGGTAGAGGCGGTGTAGTCGCCCTGCATCTGCAGGGCGATTACAGTGTGCAGGCCAAAAATGTTTCCTTCATGCTTAGTAGTCCTTTGCATGACTTGAAAACCCTGAGCCTCCTCCAGTCCACTCTGCCCTCTGTATTACCAGCTCTCTGCTGATATGAACCCCAGGTACACGCAAGCCTGCTCTGCCTCCACCTCCTGGCTGGAGGCTGACAGGCAGTGTTGGATTCTTGCTCAGTCAAAAATCCACAGCAAACCCCTTTGTCTTACTCATGTTAAGGCTGCAGATGTTTTGGCTCACACCAAACACTGTCTAATGCAACAAGGATTAATTACAAAATGATCCCCCTTTTTGCAGATGAGGCAAAATGTGAGATGCTTGGAAAACACGTCATCCTAAAAGATAAGAAATAAGTCCAGAATAATAAGTCTGCCACTCACAAAATGGTCAACTTTAAGCATATAGATGAGAGAGAGAAAGAGTGAGTGAGTGAGAAAGGGTTTATGGGAGGTGGATTCATATCTAAGTAAAGGTATTTGTTATCGTCACCACAACACATCATATGTCAATGCTGTTGAAATATTTATGCCAGAATTTTGTTAAAGAAAAGAAATGGGGAAAAAAAGGCCACAAAATGTACATTGGTGCCCCTAATCTATCTAGCCACATGGCAATGATAGGTGCTCTTTTTGATTTCCAGTGCAAAACTGTGGGTCTCAAAGGGAGGAGAGATTATACCTAAATGTATGCATAACACAGAGTAAACAGTCGTGTCCCTGCAGTGGGACTTGGCCGTGGGTCAGAACCAACCACAGGCAGACCAATCTGGTCTTAATCAGGGCCATGTTGTAGTAAAGCAAAGATCTGGTTCTCTCTGTTTCCCATTTAAGGCAGTGCAGCGTTGGTATACCTCTGTCAGAATCACAGCCATAGCCAATTTAGCACACTCCTTCATACAAGAATGCTGAGACAATACACATAATGTAGTATCACACTTTTTTCTCACCGCTTCCTGCCAAACCTATTCTCCGACAAGTAATATATGGCTGCACAGAGACACCACAGAAAGCCCACCCAATAACACAGCCAGCATGTATTATGATATGTCGTTATGGGACTATAGAGCATAACATCTGTTTTATTGCACCTTTATTGTAAAAGAGACAGGAACAGCTCAGCTATAAAGTCGGCCTTATCAAATCTGGGAGTAAGCCTACAGGCGTAGATCACATGGTATCAATGGCCTTGTGCATGTTTACTCAAGGATAACCACATACATACCTAACGGCACATGCAGACTGTGTTTTTATATATGAGAAAGCTGACATGGTTAATTATCTGCTCTGAATCATGTGAAACCACGGTTGCTGTGACACAAGACAGAGGCATGATAGCACATAGACTGATTACAGATGTATGTTTTTTATGATAACATAGTGACCCCCACATCAGCAAGCTTTGTGTGTATATATGTGTGTGTGTCTGTGCTCTCAGATTAAAATGCTGGCCTACATCCGCTCTTGAAAGCTATTAGGCCCAAGATACAACATTTTTCTGTAGATTAGACACAACTTCATATGAGTGATTAAGTTATTTAGCCAGATAGTGTTGGCCATTGAGAATTTCACTCAGTTAAAATCAGCCATCATTAGCTGAACATCACTGTGTCTTGCAGCTGGACGAAGCTGAGCTTGTGCATAGTGGAAATAATGGGGGAAAATGTCATGAAAGCTGGACTCCACTTCTGCTGGTCTTTATAGAGTTAAAGTAGAAAACCCACAAGCTGATGATGGTATGCCTGATGTCTAGAAAAGGCTGAACAAATAAACTACAGATTAGGATCATCTGAAATGCAACAAAATTGAGATTGAGAACACTTTTAGACCCTGAAATAGTTTACATTTACATTACAGTACAGATGTTAGAGCTAAAGTTCGATTATTGAAAGGAAATCGGACTGGTTTGGCATGTAGCTGCCATATTTATTCTTTAATGCAGTGCAACCAAGAGGCCTTTTTGCCACGTTATTTTGTGCTGGGCAAAGGATTGCTCAATCTACTAATCAGAGGCCTCACAATCCTAAAAAACATGCATAACATCTCCCATATGATGCAGTCGTGCCCTGGACTTTTTTATCCATTTATTCTGCTGATAAACCTTTTCCACTGCAACCTTTTGTAATGCAGTCAGTGATAATTACAAAGTGCCTCTGCTAGGTCGGCTTCATTCAGCCTCCAAAACTGAAGGTTAAAAGTTTAATGTGACAGATAGCACAGCAGCAAGGAAGGGCGAGGAAGGGTGAGGCATGGCGAGGCAGACAGGAAACAGCCCAGCAGCGCTAACATTCACGATGGTGTGAAAGGCCAGTGAGTCATATGGAATGTGAGGGTAATGTGTGTTTGTTTTCACGGTGGATGGACCGTAAGGTTAATGAATGTGTTCCCCTCCTGAGCTGCGGACCCAATTCAAACAGAGCTGGGGATGATTAGAGAGATAGTTATCCTTGGGACCCTCTCACCCCCAAGAACAGGGGCCCACTGCTCTCTGTTCCTGCCTCTCTGTCTTCCTCTGCTCCTTTCTCTCATCTCTTTCAATGCCCTCATTAGTTACAGTAAAGGTGTTGGTTTAACCTCATTCTGGAAGGCCTGGACTTTGAAACAAGGGGCTGCGGCACGTGGCAGGGTGGAGAGAGTTTATTCACACTCAAACACAAGGTACAGAAGTGACACAGATACACACACAGCTGTGACCTAAAGGGTAGAGAAATGGGTTTGTGACCGGACGTTTGCTTGTTTGATGCTTTGAGATCAAACAATCGATCAAAATGAAATGGGGGAGTGAATCAGTGGCACTCTGACCTCCCTAAAGAATCACAGCTGAAGTGCCCCTGTGCAAGGCACTTGCTGCAGTGGAGCTCCTCAGTAGCCAACAGTGAAGACTGTGGTCGCACTGGGCAGCTGCCAGGTGTGAATGTGTGTCACTGTGTGTGAGTCTGCAGAAAAAGAGCATGCATGTAAATAAAGATTAAAAAACAAAATAACACAAAATGTGAAATTAGGCTTTTAGGTCTCATCAGTGAGAGTTCACAAAGTCACACAGCTGAAGCAACATTTTCACAGGGCTTGAATTAATTGTTCTATGATGAGGGTTTGAATATATACCATGTAGGCCTCTCTCTGCTGTTTATGGGGTTTATGCAGCCACAGTGCTGCATGTGCACACACCTGTCTGCCTCTGTGTCTCGCTAGGTGTTTTACAAACTGCTTACTCAGACTGATGGATGTGGGACAAAACAGGGAGGGGGATGTTTTTTGTCTTTCCATTTAGTAAGACCCTCTGGCTCAGCGCAGTTGCCAACCATGGCCTCAGCATGCGTGTTAGCTTGTAAGCCCCGGTTGTTTGTCAGATTGAAGTCAGCCTGGGAGTTTCTCCCTCCATCCTAATGCCAGTAACCGTGAAAGTCTCATTTTCATTCCCAATTGTATTTCTGGGATTATTTGAGTGTCCTGTAAAACATGAATATACAAAATGTTACTCAGATGATGTTACATTTATTTTGTATTTCATTTGGCTAGCTTTGATTTGACATCTGCACTAAGCTATGAGTGCTTGGTGACATCCTTACAAGCCGTGAGTTATTCAAGGTCAGTGGAACATGAGCCCTTTAGGCGGTGTCACCTCTCGCAGGAGCACAAGTGTGAGCACTGACTGAGAGTCCATTACTGATTTTATTGTTGTTTACACTATAGGCTCACAGTGTAACCTTTTATTTATACAAAAATTTAACCCAATTGCCAATTTTAGCCTACCATAGCCCCCATAAATCGCATCCTGGATCAATCCGAGGACACCAAATGATAGAATGATGGGAATATCACTCTCCTATAGTGGGCATCATGTTGGTCAGTATAGTGGGCGACCAGTGCCTCACTCAGCACTTCAGAAGTCAGGATTAATCCAAATGCCACTGAGCTCAGTACCTCAAAAGCTGACATTGTCACAACACATGACACATCCTGTCTTTTGCTTGGCCCTCACACTACACTTCCGTCACACGGAGCATTACAAAGTCCAGTGTGAGTATGTGCTCACACTCCTGCTTCTCACAACATTCGCTGCCACAGCTAATGACAATAATTATAAGCGACTGTTTTAACCATATTTTATATGTGTGGGTGTAAATATGAGTCAAACGTGTTACTGTGCTCTGTTTATGCTGGTGCACACAGGTCTGCGTCTGTGTCCTGACAGACATGAAGCTATTACATCAACATGGAATTCTGGGTGCTCAAGGAGAGGGGCATAAATCATCCAGTGTTTGTCCAAATAATAACCAACTCATCTGGATCACAGAGACACAGCCATGCTCTCTATAGACCTTCTGGCAGTGGGGAAAGGTGTGGGTTTAAATATGTGCATTTATTTCTCAGAAATGATAGTCACACTCCTGAAATGTTTGGCTGTGGAATATTATGTACAACAGAAGAAGAGGCTCTGTATGGGCTGCTGGCACTGCAGAATTTTGTGTGTTCAGTTCTGTTATTCCTACTGCGGTGTGTGTTTGTGTGTATTAAGGTGATTTTAGTTACTTTTTAGTTACCTACCTGTTTAGTGATTCTTCTTCTGTCTTGAATACATGAACACAGAGTGGACACACACTGTACTAACACCGTTGTTAAAGGATCAGTTTACCCGAGATACAAAAAAAAGATGTTTTCCCACTTACAACTAGTGCAGGTCATCTATCCAAATAGTCTTTGTTTGATTTGCTTAAGTTTCCAGTCTGATGCAATATTTTCCGTCTCCCAGCAACCGAATACAATGGGGATGAATAAGAGTTGTTTTGTGGAGCTCAAACAGTCAGAAATTGGGGTACTTGGCATAATCCACAGCCCAAAGAGTTTTGCTGAGGCAGACAGATACAGTTTATTTGGCAGGAAGTAGTCTCCAAAGACACGCTTTGCCGCCCAGGGATGTGGATTATATCAGGGATCACTGTCATTGGTTTTTAGATTTTCGCATGCAAGTTTTTGACATTTGGAGCTTTACCAAGTAAAACTCATTGAGTCCCGTTGTGTGAGGGTGCCGGGAGACAGGGCAGCCTGTGGCAGACTGGAAACCTCACCAAATCACACACTATCTGGTTGGATAGACTGCACCAAGGGAAAATATCTTTGTTTGTGATTTGGGACTGTATTTGAATTGCTCCTTTAAAGGCGTAGATGAAATTGCTTTTGAGAGTTTAACTTCAGTCTTTGGTGCTTAAAGTATCAGTGTGTTGCTGTCAGTGGGGAACTTGTTCAGTGCATCGTTCTCCTTCTCTGTTCACTAGTGTGTTCCCTAGCCCGATGTTTCCTATTTTCACTCACCTTCACTGTCTTTATGTGGCCTCCACTGGAAAATCTGCCTCTTTCTTATTCAAACACAGAGTCAGCTTTACTTGTACTCACACAGGAGTGCCGCTTTGGAGAAAAACATGAAAAGAGTCAAATATATATACAGTCAAATCCATTTTGTGCATGTGTCATATATATACAGCACATATTTCATACCTTGACAAATGCATTCAGATGCAGGAACAGTGAGAGGTGTGATGGACAATGACGTGGCCAAGTTATGTTATCCATGTAGCGGCATCAGATTCATGTTCCGTGCCACATGTTCTAGCAGAGATGCATGTTACAATGTTAATGCAGGTCATAGGTAACAATGTGGTATCACTTTGGCTAATGTGCTGTAAATTAAATATCAACGTTGGGAGGGATTCAGCGATATTCCCTGGGCAGTGACATCATCTCTTCCTGTCTCCGCTGCCAGCCCCCTGACCTTGTACTGTACAACTGGTGTTGTAAGAGAATACTCCTTCCAAATGGAGCATCACACACTTGGCCCACCCCACGATTCAGAATGGGGCTTTCTAGGTGGAAGTGACTGAAAGTGAAGTGACCCCTCGTCAATACCTGTGGTAGAAACACCGGAGATATTCCAGTTAGAGTTGTTTCTCGTAGTCCTGTGGAGGGCAGAGCGTGTGAAACACACCCAAAGTAAATCCCCGTGCCGTCAGCACAACTGATACACAACACATGTTTGAATACTTATTGATTTTATCAAGATGCTGGAATTGTGCTGTTTTCCTGCATGCTATGTTGTTGTTGTAAACGGTAGAAACACTAGTGTAATGATGTTACAGATAGTCTTTACCTCTACCTTGAACGCTGTGTGGGTCACCGTGATAGAGGGAAGGATAAATGTGTTGAGCGGTTACAGTTCCACCATCTAACTTCTGCTAAAACGGCTCTTTTTTTTTTTTTTATTTTTTTTTTTATTCCAAGTCATGTATTTCAAAACCACAACATACAGTTAGGTCCATAAATATTTGGACAGTGAAATGATATTTATAATTTTGTCCTTGTACACCACCACAGTGGATTTGAAATGGAGTAATTAAGACATCATTGAAATGCAGACTTTCAGCTTTAATTTAAGGAGTTGAAAAAATACGGCATTAACCTTTTAGGAATTACAGCCAGTTTTAAACATTGTCACCCCATTTTCAGAGGCTCAAAAGTAATTGGACAAACTATATATAACATACATAACTGTAATTATAACGATTATATTCAATATTTGGAGGAAAATCCTTTGCAGTCTGTGACTGCCTGAAGTCTGGAGCCTGTGGACAACATCACAAAATCCTGAGTTTCCTCAGTTGAGATGCTCTGAAGCCTTTACTGCAGCTGCCTTCAGGTGCTGCTTGTTTGTGGGTCTTTCTGCTTTCAGTTTGGTCTTCAGCAGGTGAAAAGCAGCTCATTTGGGTTGAGGTCTGGGGACTGACGTGGCCATTGAAGAATATTCCACTTCTTTGCTCTCAGTAACTCTTGGGTTGCTTTTGCAGTAAGTTTTGGGTCATTGTCCATCTGCACTGTGAGGTGCCGTCCTATCAGTTTTGTCATTTGGCTCAATCTGAGCGGATGCTATAGCCCTATAAACATCAGAATTCATCCTGCTTCCATCAGCAGTAACATCATCAATAAACACTAGTGGCCCAGTTCCATTGGCAGCCATACCTGCCCATGCCAAATCACTGCCTGCACCACTGTGAATGGGTTTTTCTTCACCAGGGAAAGAATTCTTTGGTCATCAAATTAGATGTCTTCTGTGGTCTTCCAGCCCTTTTGGTGTTGCTGAGCTTACTATAGCAGGCCTCTTTCACCAACATACACACCTCTTTGGTTCACATGTTGAGGGTTCTGATAAACAGCTACCAAATGCAAATGCAAACACTTGGAATGAACTCCAGACCTTTTATTTTCTTAATTTGTCATGGAATAACAAGGGAATAACACACCTGGCCATGAAACTGTTTTTTAGCCAAGTGTCCAATTACTTCTGAGACAATTACTTCTGAGAATGTGGTGACAATGTATAAAACTGTCTGAAATCCCTAAAAAGTTAATGCCATGTTTTTGTTCAACCCCTATGCTTAAAGCTGAAAGTCTGCACTTCAGGGCCTCTAGTTTTGCAGACTGGGTGAGGCGGGGGCACAGCGCAGCACAGCTGCGCTTCGCCAACTGGGTGTGGCCAGGTGGATTTTGCAAGTTTGGCACACCGTGCACAGCGGCGCAAGGACTCCGGCGTGCCTCCTACCAGCGCATGGGAGGAAAGAAGGCGTGGAGTGGGTTTGACACAGCCGATTCACTTTAAACCAATCAAATAAGCCCCTCCCCTTGCCTTTAAAATGCGCTGCGTGAAGGCGTAATGAACGTTTACACAATTGACATAGAGGTCTACTGAAGGCAGGTGTTCAGAATGTGAGGCACATTAACAATGTAATAAATACCCACAAAAACCACTATTCAATGCTACCATCTCAATCAGCACATACATTTATCTCCATATCGACTGTCATGTCACATCTGATGTCAGATCAAAGGAGATTGGCACCGTTTGTGTTGATTGTGAGGTTTTGGTGGCGTGTGCGCACTGCCCGCCTGTCAGCCAAAGTTCCACTACGCCAGTTCCACTCCGCCTTACGCTGAAAGTAGACCTGGTTTCAGATGGCGAGCTTTGGGCGCACCTCGGCGAACCCTTTTGGCACGAAACTGTCACTACACCAAGGTGAATCTGTTGACACCTCCCCCTGCTGCACCGCCACTCCCATCTCAGCGCACCTCGGTCTGCGAAACTACCAAACTGTGTGCTCCTCGGGTTGCGCTGCTCAAAACGAGCTCTGCAGGGTGTTCGCCTGACTGCGCCACCCTGTGCTGCGCCGGGAAACTAGAGCCCCATGTCTTAATTACTCCATTTCAAATCCACTGTGGTGGTGTACAAGGGCAAAATTATGAATATTGTTTTACTTATGGACCTAACTGTACACTGTGTAAATAAGATAGCTTTGGAGTTGCTGTAAGGTTTATTTTCTCACTTTGGTAGAGCTAGGCTAGATTCCCATAGACTTTAGCCTTTATGCCAAATGAGCACTAAATGCTACCCATAAGAACTGAACCACTGGACATACAGAGGTGATAATGGTACCAAACATCTTGTATCAGTTTGGCTAAGTTGGAAAAAGAGTATTATGCCCAAATAGTTGGAGTATTCCTTTAAACTTTAACAAAATATGCAGATCAGGCTAGAATGGAAACCTTTGATTCAACCTGACATCTCTACCAGTGATGTGTGGAAATAATTTGAATCCCATTATGAAATCAAATTGTTAGCATTCCCTTGTTATATCTTTGCACTTCCAACAACAGCTGCACCCTGGGAACAATAGTAAAATGTGAGGATTTCATCAATGTGTTTTTGTAATGCTCCGACCCAGTAGTTATTGTGGCCTGTTGCAGACTTGACCAACCAAATCTCTCATGCACAAAGCATTTGCCTCAGTCAGTAAAAAGCATCTCTTACACATCCCAAGACACCTAAAAATAATTAAAAAAAAAAATCAAAACCAATAAAAACTTGCAAAAGAGACCCAGTGAGAGAGCAGATGCTTATTGCCAATTCACCAGGCATATTAACTGGGAATCCCAGCCACAATCGATGTGAATCATTACAATGACATGATTCGATTAAACAGTGATGGAGGTAGAATACCAAGGACATTTCCCACAGTGCAGTGAGGTCATGCTTTGGGCTTGAGGTCTGCTGGGCCCTCCACAGATAACAGAGCTGTGAGGCTGCAGCTCTATCTCTGAACACTGCATGACAACAGGCCTTCAAGTCTCCACTGACTCGTCTATAATCACACAGTGAGACAGAAAAAAGGCTTGAATGGAACAAGCATGACACAGGCAGCCGCCTAGACTGCACCGCACTGCATGTCATCATCATGTGCCAGCAGCTGGGACATGTCGACAGAGTTTGTTTCACACTGAGGGCAGCAACACACCACCGGGACACATGACACACATCAAACTGTGATTATTAACAGGGCTTTGAAGACCTTCATTGTTTGATTTGGAGTAAATATGCAATAAACCCAAGGATATCTCCATATTATATGGTTAAACATAAATCAAATCCAGATGAATTCACTGGCCAGGTTGAATGGAAACTTTGTGTTGGGAGCAAAACTCACTGTTTTTTGGCCAGGATCGTCAAATGTGAAGCATGATTTGTTCAAAAAATTGGGACGTTTTCCCAAAGCTTTATTTTTTTTATATACATATATATCTAGTATTCTATTTGTGGGAACAATTATAATCATCTGCAGGAAAAGTTGGCTTTGCTGCTGTTTTCATTTCCAGCTCATTCTTCATATGCGCTGTATGTAAAATCACATACATCACTTTGTTTATTTTACAATTTTTCTAGCACTGGTAGGAAATTTTTAAAAGCACAAAACATAACTGACTTGGCAAAAAAAAAACAAAAACAAAACAAAAAAAAACAAGAGGCCTGGTCACTATGCCTATGACTTAATAAAAATTACAAGTGCATGTTGCCAGACTTGATATCTCAAAAGAAGATGAGTGAAATTGACACATCATATGTTCATGATGATCATACTCCCGGCAACAAGAATCTAACTGAGCCACAACATATATAGCCAAAATATATACAAATGTCTCCTAGAAACAAGATTTTCCTTTGTTTTCAAAGGAACAATAGCGAGGCATCTCCACGGCCACCGCTGCCCAACAAAACTGCCCCAAACCAGCTGCCCAGACTATTTTTGCTTCAATGTTACATGGAGCAGAATGTCAACCAGCAGCTTCCAACCAGCCAAGGCATTCACTCCCTCTCTATGATTAATGGCACACCGCACCAGACTGCCCACACAGTCTATAAAAAGATTACAGTAACTTCATTACGTTTTTTTCTTTCTCTCTCTCTCTCCTGTCTATGAAACTCCCATCGGTACTGCTCATAATTTTGGCATTTATGTCACAGTTTCTGCTGCCAAAGCGTCTAAACTCAATATTTATATCATGGCTGTCTGATTGTGTCTGACTCTATGTATGGTCAGGAGGAGAGGACGTATCGCAGGTATGCACCACAAGCAGAGCTCATTATTTCTGCTGCCAAAGGCTTGAGTGACACTTCAGTCAAACTGCCCAGTGACCGTCTCTCCTCCTTTTTTGAACCCCCGCCCCCCAAAAAAACCCAACCTCTGGGGTGATTAAATTCTGTTGTGTTTGGGCAGCAATTCAAGGATCAGACACTATATGGTCATAGCTGTGGCATGCACTGGCAGCGCACACTCACACAATTAACACTCGCGCATACTCACGTAGGCAGACACACTTGAGCAATGTGCAGACATCCATGCACAGAAGAGATGTGAGCTTCATGTTTATGTTAACAGCTTCAAACAGTCCAGGGCGACGCCAATCCTGTTCTGTTCTACAGTTTTACTTCATCGCTACAGATCATTTTAATGGCTGCATTAAATTATCTGACAAATCATTAGATGTTATAACCGCGTGCGTTCACTGTGCCACTGGGTCAAAGATCATCCCATTTTTTAATACCGCTGACAAATCACATCACCAGCTGTCCTGCTGCTTTCTCACCTGTCTGTCTCTTTATGGGTTCCTTAATATATGAGCATGAGTAGGTATTTGCTGTCTATCAGTCCACATTCACTCTTCCACATTCAAAAATTATCTTTTGATGTTCATATCACAGGCAATAGCTTTCCTTGATTGAATTTTTCAAAAGATACATACTGGTTGACAACATGAATTTTGTGATTTTCACATTTAAACTGTTGAGAGACTGATGTGACAATCCAACCGCGGATTCAAATTGTTACTTTCAAACTCCATGGCATCACTTCTTCATTCTTCTGTCCTGTCAGCTCAGAGTTTAGACTGAAAAATAGCCCAATTTGTGAATATCTAAGACTTAAGAGTTTGGATTAAAAGCTCTTTCGACATTCATGCCATGATCTCCATATTACATCATTTTTCCTCTAACATTTTAGTCATGTTCTTTATCACTCTCTCCCTCTGTCTAACCCTTTCCCGTCTCACTCTGTTTGCAGATGCTCGGGAAGAAAAAAAAAAAAAAAAAACACGGCCACCTCGAGGCAACACCGCGCTCTGCTCTCCACTGGTTGGGTGCCACATGTCGTCATGGTAACGGCTATGTTTGCCATGCAGTCATTGCACAGGTCAGTGGTGTTGTTCTCGCTGACTCATACACACAGAAACGTCCTTCAACTGTAACAGTAAGACACTGTCTGGCGCAACGCATGGATGCTAATGTTATGAGGCCTGTAAGAGGGGCATCCCAGAAAAACTTGGGGAGGGGGGCTTTGGAAACAAACCGCTCCATTTTAGTCACATTTATTGTAACTCAGTATGTCTGCTGGCCCTCTATGTAAAGCTATATTTATTTGTTTTAATCAATTAGACAAATCTACTTATGCTACAGCTCTAAGTAGGTTTACTCTCAATTTAATAAATCAGTTTACGCTGCATGGATCAGCAAAAGGAAGGACTTTGGTTTTGTAACTAAATCATAGTTTCAAAAATAGCTACACAGGTCACATTATATTGAATACCAATCTGGTGTTGCAAAAAGCCAGCATAGTTTGTACCTGATTTGCACATCAATCAGTGACAAATGTGCCAAATGATTCAGTGTGGCCAAGGGAACAGTCTGGAGAGCCATGCCAACGTATGCTGAAGAAGATCACCATCAGTGACAGACAGACAAAACAGACAGACAAAAAGTTAGCCAGAACAGTCAATATATATGATGCAGAGTCATAGTGGGGAGCAATTAGAAAATATATCATCTGAAACGGTATCAGGGAATCAAATTTAGTGCTTTTTAATGCCATTTATATACCTATTATAATATAATTTAAGACTAACTGTTATAGTAATGCTCTTTTTTCATTTTCAGACAAGTATAATGGGTAAATCCATGTAAGTGCTACACATTTGATCTAGTGCAAATGTCAGTTTTAGGTAGGAACAGTTTGATAGCCCGGTGTCACTGTAATAAATCTTGCCATTACCATCTTCCACACAGCAACTGGGGCAGAGAACTACAAAGACTTTCTTTCTCTCTAAAGGTAAATATAAGTACAGAGTGAGCCAGGTTGATGCTGAATCAGTATTTTCCCAAAAGGTAATTGTAGCCAGTTAGTATAAAGTGAAAGACTGAGTGAGCTGCATGTTAACGCCAATGTAGGATAGCTTGATTCATTTTGACAGAAAATAGATACTTGGAATTACATAGAAATGTTTATGTTGAAATTAAGACCTCAATAATTCAAATTACACACTCTCTAATGTCCTTCAAAGCCTAATATTCACACAGTGGGATGTAAGACTTTTTAAGGACCTGTAAATTTGAAAGGACCAGAGCGGAGCGACAGGATCCATCATTCCCTCTGTTTCATGAGCACCAGCAGCGCCCGAGGGGCTGATCCAGACTGATACTTAACCAAGGTTGTTATCTAGCTCCGTGTGTAGATAGACAGATTATTTGACCCAAAGCAAAATTAGTTGATTATTGGTGATCAAAAGGCATGATAATTCAGTCGTTTGATGCATTTTTCTGTAAGATACCATGCAATTCTGAAAAGTTAGCAGTAGGCAGACAAGGTTAGAGATTGGGCTACATTTACAAAAATCTTCCTCACTTTCAGGTTTTTGAAACGCAGTGGTGCCAATCCAGTTAAATGCGCTGAAAGTAGACGTGGTTTCAGATGGCGAGCTTTTGGCGCACCTCGGCGAAGCCTTTTGGCACGAAACTGTCACTGCGCCAAGCCGAATATGTCGGCACCTCCCCCCGCTGCGCCGCCACTCCCATCTCGGCGAACCTCCGCCTGCGAAACTTGGACACTGTCCGCCTCTGCCGTTTCGCCGGTCGAAACTAGCTCTGCGCGGGGTTCGCCTCACTGCGCCACCCCGCGCTGCGCCGGGAAACTAGAGCCCTAAGTGTTTCTGTTATTTTGTCCACTCCTGGTATTTGTCCCACATAACTTCAGTCCACATACACATTATTTCCAATTCACATTTCACTAGTTTACTCTACTTTGCCAGCCACTTCTTTTTTAGTGCTCTTTACATTATTACTATAAAGAGGAAAGTCTTATTATATCTTTCTCACAGTAGTTAAGAAAACAATAAAATAGAAATCCAAACAGGTTCAGTGCCAATAAAAATGGCCTTGACAGACATTTATGTATAAATGATATGTACAGTATGTACTTTATGTGGACGGATAATTTGCACAGGCTTGGCTCTCTGGTAGCGATTTGGTGACTGAGTGTATAACATCATATAGGACAGACCCACAGGCCCAGCAACCTGTCTGCTGTAGCTGCTGCATTTTACTGACATCAATCATAGCGATAAGTGGCTGACACTGACTGGTTAGTGTAGCGAGGCCCGCAAAGTCAGCAGTAAGAATCAGAGTTTGGTTGATGACGTCAGTGAGTTTCGCACAGGACGGGCCTGTAATGCCAGCGTTTGGCAAATGGGAAGATTAGAGGATAAGTATGGTATATTTCAACCAAGGCTGCATTACATGTTAATTCTCATCATTTACAACCTCGCTGATAGATTCATTGACAAGAGACCTACCACTGCCGCTGCAGCTTCTTGCCAGCTTTCAACACAATCTATCTGGAGATCCTTTTTGAAAACGGGAAACTCAAAGCACAGTCAACATGTGTTGAAATTTTTAACCCAAATAATCTTTGCAAACAGTGCTTTCTAACAGGTTTTCATTTCCCTTTACGATTATATAATGCTTTGCATACAGCACATCCACATCTGTCTGCTGCTAAGCCAATTAATGCTGTGTTCTCTTCAACTTGGACCTTATAATTTTTGTCTGGTAAATTTTCCGACCCGCCATAACATTGAATTCATGATGTCAACTCAGGAAAAATTGATGCACTCCTCTTTGGTATTCAGTTTCCTCTTCATGTGAGCTGTTAATCCCTTAGTATGCCTTAGTATGTAACTTCAGGTACTGTAATTTGCCATAATTCCATTATGATTCATGATCACAGAGCTGGTGTATGTTAATGCTAATATTCATTCATTCTCAAACTATGTGTGTGTGTGTGTGTCTGTGTGGGCTCTGTCATCACTCCGTCAGTGCACTGTTAACATCAGTCAAACTGTGTCATCGATCACTCTGGGAGTGTCGCGGGCTCCAAAAGTGCTCTTATCTGACTGGCCTGCCTCCATCTCTGTCCCTCTGGTAATGAAACATTATTAAAAAATTCCCTTTGGGACCATTGAGACTAGTTTGAAAATTCATTTTTGAATACCAGTCTGTACTTAAGCACTAAAGCCAGGCGAAGCTTTCAGAAAAGTACTCTTCTCTTGTTTTATTTCTCTTTCTAATAATCTCTCATCTTCCCTGATTCTTAGTGTGTGATCACACCTAAACCTACAGCTTGTTTTCTTTGGTTCAAAATTCGAACATGTGGTTCGAATTTTGAGCCACACGTTTCATTCAGGTTCACAGTGCTCAGCTACGAGCACGTCACTTGGACTCACAAGTAGCTCGTTCTCTGGACAATGTTGGTCATCCTGCAGCAAAGCACTCTCTGCGCTCTCTGCTATAATTTACTTTCATTGCTTCATACTGTAACATGAAAAAAAGACAAAAACAAATTTATTCTTTTTTTTATTGCTGGCTTTCAGACATCAGTTTGTCTCCTTATACCTATAAAACTGAGCATGTTGGGGTGTCCTGTAGCTGGTGCAGTTACATTTTGACCCTTTATGAACCACACCACAGTTCACTTGGACAAGGACCAAGACTTGTGTTTTCAGTGGTCAGCGGATTGATTTGAGTTTTAACGATATTTTTCCTCATACGGCAGACATTTTGAACCTTGGAGAATTAGTGCAACCCAACAATGTCATATGTTGTGTGCCAAGATGAGCATCAAAAACATATTTAACCTATTATTACACAATGTCCTAACTAAAATACATACTAACCTTTATTCACTCAGGGTAGTTTTGGTGAGAATATCATTGCATATTCAGCAACACCCTGCTGCACACACACACACAAACACCTGGAAAGTACCCAGTACATTTTGATGTATTTGACCCATTATCATGGGATACAAGGCTGGCCTGAGGTGTCTGTGGAGGTTCTGTTATCCAAGCCATGGTTATCCACATATAAGGGGCCGCTCAGAGTCCCTACCCCGAGGCAGGGCCGTTTTTTAGCCCCTGTAAAGGTTCAGGAACTCTCTCCTTTGGGGTAGTCCCAGCAGTGGAGACACGCGACAATGGCCACGGCCCCGTGAAATTACCCTGAAGTTCCGGCGGTGGAAATGGGCCTATAGTTGAATCGAGATCAACTGGACTTGTTTGTAGATTCTCAAAGACGTTTCACTTCTCATCCAAGAAGCTTCTTCAGCTCTGACAGACTAGTAGCTGGGACTACCTGGGACATAGGAATACCAGACTCCACACCAGTCTGTGCTGTCCAGCTCTCCAACTGTCATGAACACTTCAAGTTGCAATGTTGGCGATCATTTCTACCTCAACCATGTCCCTCCCATATGAGGCAAACCCTGCATTATGAACCAAAGTACCAACATTCTTGAAGCGAGTGTTTCGAGAAATCTCCCACACATCTCACACAATTAACACAAAAATCAATAAAGTCAGCAATTGTTTGTTTGACATTACACCACTACACCAGCTGGCTAGCATGTTGTGTGGCTAACGTTGGGCTAACTACAACAAAACTTGTTTACGATCTATCATACATACCCAGGGCTTAAAGTGAAAAATTTTCCTGAGCCTGAAACCTGAAAACGGGGGGGGGACCCATTGACCCACAGGTACCTCAGTTTTGCTGATAAGGCAAGGATGCAAACAGCGCATCCTTGTAAGTTGCTCAATATTCTTCAGATTTGTACTCATTGACCCATCTATATTATATCAATCTATATTAATAGAATAGGCTCTGGTCGTGAGTAACAGCGGCAGTAGTGCTTTAAACGCCCGTGTGGGCGTCCATTCGACTTGGACCGGGACCGGAGGAGTGCAAACGCACTCATCTTCGCCACTGGTGCTCAACTCAGGCTGTCGCGCCGTGCGTTTAAAAAAACGCCGATATTTTCGCCTGTTTTCAGGAGGCTGGAGCCGACGCAACACTAATTCTTTATTTCACTTACGTGGGTACAGGTGTGATCCTCATCTGATCGCCTCTCTCTGTCTGCATATGGATGAGTGCGGGTACAGAAACGTGACGTTAAATTATTTCTGTTGTGATTTTATTTATTTTTTTACTTTGAAAATTATCTTAGCGTGTCGGGGGGCGGGCACTGCGCCCCGCCAATAGGATGATAGGGGAAACACTGAATGTATTTTGCCTCCATCTCTCTGCCCTTCTCTACTCTACTTCAACGCTGCTTAGCTCCACCGGATCTATTCTACCGGACGGTAGACTGCCGCATCCACCTGTTGCACAAAACGCACAAGGCATGCTGTTCTTAGACCCTCCCCACTCAGCTGTTATTGGCCAACTGAGTTTGATAACACTATACTATTGGTGGATCTACCCATGTGCTTCGCTGAAAATCAGAACATCAGATCATTCGTTAAATGCTAACTTAAGCCAAATTGTTGCCACAAAAAAAAACAACAAAAAAAAAAACAATGCCCGTCAAGCCGGAAATCCGGCACCATGCCGGAGTACTTTAAGCCCTGCATACCTCAAGCTGATTCACCAGTACTCCCAGCCGTCGAATTAAGCAATAAGCCCAGAGAAGCCATGGGTTACAGTGATTTTATAACGGCTGAGGGGAGTTGCATGACGTGCCGCAGAGACCTATTCTTCTCCTTACATTCTTCCGATTCGCTATTGACAACCGCAAAAAGATGCCAATAGCCTACGCAAGAGAGATTACCACAGCTGAAGATGTTATTTTGAGATTGAGATTTACCGGCAAAAAAAAAAAACGGCGCGTCTGTTTACAACGTCACTGATGACTAATGATGACGTTTCCGGGGATGAAGGGTTGTCCCATTTCATAGGGGAGTATTTCAACCCCTACTCCTTGTAACTTTGTTGCAAGGGGCAAGGGGCACTCGAAAAAGAGGGGTAGGGGTGAAAATAAGAAATGGGATTGGCCCTTGGTCTGAAAGAGCCCTCACTTTCTGCATGCATACGCTTACACAGGTGCATACAAACACACAGCACACACACAACAACTGGGAGGGGACAGTCCAGCTCACACTGACCTAAAGCTTTATCCCCTGAATGCTCCAAGTGCCATTACAAACATGGATGGAGCCATGGAATTCCACTCCTCATCATCACATCACCGCGCTCATCATCGCTCGAACAGTGACCAATCACAAAGGGTAGAACCCCGTACGGAAACTGATAGGTGTGAATTGCATCAGGAGAAAGGTTTTCAGCGTATGCTTTCAGAAGCGTAAAATGCTATCTGATCAGGCACAGAGATAGATGAGCCTGCTGGCTAACTGGCCTCCTCCGATGATGTCAGCAGAAGAGCGAGACGATTACCGAGCCCAAATTGCCTCCATCTGGCTGCAGCAGTCCTGAGTCTGTGGTGATGACAGAGATGGGCTCATCATCCTTGTCCTCAGCCAGGTACTAAGTTCCCCGCTTAGAGGTACTCCTTCACTAAGCTGGGAACGCTACAAGCTGGGGATTGAATGACCTCAGATTGCATGATGGGGGTTCCACTGAGGGGATACGGTGTAAAATTTGAATCAGTGGGGCCTTCATGTCCGCTAGGAGCCTGACCCTTGAATGACTCTGTATGTGCTGATGAGCTAAACATTGAGTTGGCTTTTCCGGCTTTCCACATTACAGTCCTGGAACAGAATGCATACAGTATCTCCACTATGTAAATGTCTGCGTCTGAAAGTGGGGTAAGGTGGGGGAGAAGGGAAATATGAAGTGAAGGCAGGGAAAGAAAACGAGAGAAAAGAGAGACAATGTGTGACAGGCTGTTTGCGCTGTGCATGGAGAAGGCTTTTTTTCCAGAGCAAAGGTGATTTAGACGGTGATTTTGTTAACACAGAATGAGGTTATTTCAAATTTAAGATATTATCAAGGACTACACCAAAATTTTAGGAGTTTGAATCATCCACAGTAAAAACATAATGGCACTGGGTACTAACCCTTTAACATATTGTATTGTAAGCATGAAGGTCAGAACTCCCCCACAGTCACAGTATAATCTTGATATCCTAATTCCCCAATCATAAATCATCAAGAGACTATTTATGAGACAATAGCATCTACTACTTATGCTACTATTTTTGGCTTTTAAAAAACTGAAATAGTGTGAAATACTGCAAATCCTCTTGGCCACTTAGGATAATTAAGGACATGAAATCTGAAAATGGGAAATACTTATTTTGCTTGGGAGTTCACCACTCCGCATATGCAACCGTCTGCAGCATGTTTGAAGGCGTCACAGGCCAAAACTGTTAAGACGAACTGTATTAAGTAATAGCAAGTGATTAGCCAAGTATGAAGATAAGTATTTTTTTTATTATGTGGCCTAGATACATGACTTGAGAAAACAAAAATTCATTCTTCATTACTACAAAGGTCTTTTACAAGGCAACAACACAAAACTTTCACTCTCTGGCAAACTTCACTCACTTCCTGTGTAAACGGAAGTTATGCTTAAATCCCACGGGAAAAGAGATGTGTGCCATTAAGCCTCAGAGCTTCGACAGGTTTTGACTGTCTCACTATGCTAGTCACTAATGATTACTTTAAGCGACTGTGTGTTAAGGTGATAGGATGCACACTGGACAGAATTATCTACCGGACACAGAGATGATGTTGTTCCGATCCTTCTGTCAAATACTGGCTAGAGTGACCGGTTGGCTCCAGAAGTTTGTGTAGTTCTTGTTGAATTGTTGAAAGAACATGAGGTCAGAGACGGCACAAAACTTAGGAGCATATTTGGATATTCCTATGAAATGACGTTTTCCCTAGCCTTGTCATAAGTGTTTTGGAAGTGGAAAAAAAAAAGTCGAGAGCACAAGGAGTGTAACTTAATGCTTTAAATGCCATTTGATAAGGTCAAACAAACAATATTTCCCAAATCAGACTGTATTTCAAATGTGAGTGATGAGTCTGTTGTCTGACTTTTGTCCATTTAGGGAGAATATGTTTTGAAACCTGCTATGAGGATCCCATTACTGTTAATTATAAATAAATGTATATCTAATAATAAATGTGAAGATGCTGTTTTTAGGTGTTTTATGTTGCAAAAGGTGCTAGTGCTGGCCTGGCCTGCCCACATAACCAGTGGTTATGTGGGCAACACATGTGAACACAGGCCCTCTGTGTTTGTTTGTTTGAGTGTGTCATATGTGTCGTGATATATGACATAAAGTGTGTACATGTGTGGTGTGCATGTGTGTATCTGTCATCTCGGAGGAAGCCTGGCGCTAAGTGTAATGTTTACTTTATCGTTCCCCTTACACTGACGCGCTTGAAGAGACCGAAAGCGGTGCTGCAGTGGACAGACACATGCATGCTTCACTGTGAGGTAAAGTGAGGGAAATTTGGCAGGAAGTAATGCTGTCTCGTTTTTCCGCCGTGGTATCCGAACTCCTATCTCTGACATCACTGAGAAATTACCGTCTGATTTATGCCCGAGTTCACTGACCTGCAAAGGAGCAGCTGAGGCTTTGACACTAACGCACACTGACTTTCTGCCGCTCAGTTTAGTGAGAAGCAGAAAGTATTCAAAGTTGGTCAAGTTTTAAGATCGAGATGTTTTCATGGGAAGCGCAGTATCATCAGCAAGAGTCTCACATAATGAATTCACAAAAGTGGACTCAGTGAACCAGAGCATGTGACCGCAGTGACTAATTATTTCTCTCATGTGCACACCCAGCACTCAGCCACACCCTGTCCAAGCCACCCCCCTATTTGCTCTGATCTGGATTAATTGCATTTGATATTAAGCACTTGAATCAAATAGAAATGATAATATATATTTTAAGAGTGACATTCTTTAGTTAGTGATATGTAGGCTATAAATCTTACATGGCTGAATCAGTTCCAAGCCTTCCTCACAACTTATAGTGATGAGATGCTGGACCGGATCGGGGAGAAGACACTGAGGTCTAACTGTGTGGTTTCTGTAGTGCTGACTCAGCAAAATTAAAAACTCTCTTCAAACAGGGCAGGGCTAACTTAAACCGAGCAGACTGCACACTCTTGACTGCAGAGAAAACAACAAAGAGCAGACGACATGTAGCTCATTCTCTCCACAGGTGGGCCTAACAGATGCACTGTCAAATCATCTTTCCTGTCATCTTGAGTTGGCTGCCTTTTCTTTCATTGACACTGACATGCTGATGCTGCACGTGTTCGTGTTGGTGCTGGGCCTCTAGCTGCTCTTTTGGATTCTGTAAGGCGTCTTTGCTCAAACTTAATAACTCGGCACATTCTGTTTCGCCCACCTGGTCATTATAATTTTTACATTTCATTTTTTATTTCACGTTTGTCTGAGCAATCTGATATTTTAGTGAAATATTTTGCAACTTCCATTTTGGACTCATTCCTCATTTATCTGTAAACATTAGTAGAAATTGCTTTTACTGAGGAGAAATAGTTTTTTTGGGGGGGTACAGTGAGAAGAACAGGATCTTATAAAAATGTTCTCTTTGCTCGGATGAGTTTGTCCACTCGGCATTAACACACAGACAGACAGATAGACAGACACACACACACACACACACACACACACACACACACACACACACACACACACAGGTCTAATGGCCTCCATGTCTCATTCTGCTATGCATAGCCTCTTAACCCAGCTTTTTTCCCATGCACCTCTTTGAGACTTTTTTTCTCTCCTGGCTGCATTTTGATGGATAGTCCTCTCTGCACTGTTCATTGCTGCACTGTTTGTATAGGGCCTTGTTCTTGATTTGGTGTTGTTTTGACCCCCCTGGGAGGAGAAGCCTCTCCCCTCTGTCCCAAGGGTTGGTATGAGTCATGGGAAGGGGCCTGCTAGTAACAGGCGACATCATGCCGCATAACTCATCTGATGTCACACTCCTCAGCTCCTCAGAGATATAGTATGTGTGAGTGTACTGTATGTGCACGTGTGAATGTGCCTTTGTCTATTTGTGTATGCATGTGTGTGGCTGTGCATATATATGATAATTTATGTGTGTGTGTGTGTGTGAGAGAGAGAGAGAGAGAGAGAGAGAGGTAGAGCAAGAAGGCACTCCTGAGAGTTGTAAGTGTTCCCATGCTATCATGATGTAATTCTACTTCAGTGACTAAAGTAAGCCTCTTAGCCAAATACTTATCGTCTTCATTTTAATTGCTTTGTCATATGTGGGTTCAATGATAATTGAGGCGTGTCCTCCATTAAATATCAACTCTGAGAAGATGTAAAACACAGCTGAGCTTAAAATCAGTACAGTTTGTAATGCAGAATGTAATGAATTGGATAAAAGGCAACACAATACCAAAAGGATTTATAATGCTCTATGTAATAATTCAATAATGTAATTATTATTCCAACTAGTATGACATCTTAAGTAGTTTCTAATGCTTGTCTCCCCCGTCTCCGGTCTTGCCTCACACAGAGCCACATCGCAAAGCCACTTACAATGTAAATGGATTTCTCAGAGTTATCCGAGTTACAATGAGGAAGCATTTCTCACGTGTGTGTCCTCTGTGGCGGCTCGATCATTCTCCCAGGCCGGCCATTACATGTTACAAGACACTACTGCCAAATTTAGACACCACACCCAAATGTGTATACATGCACCTGCTTGAATGTAGGTTTTCACTGATTTTATATGCTTTACACCCTGTACACATGTCTATGAACACCTAATATTGTATTAAGTTATATGAATTGTTACCAAGCACATAACCATGGCGATTTAAACACAAAGAATATTTTAAATGAAAACAGATTACATAATGAAACGATTATTACAAACTTCATTAACAGCTTAATGTGATCTGTCTGTTATATGCACTAGCAGCTGACATCTGTTTGTTTGTTTGTTGGGTATCTCCAAGTTGTGTATTTGGTGTATGAACTGTTGTTATTTATTTATTTACTCTCTGCTGGCTGTACAATGAATTGCCCCTTGGGGATGATAAAGTTTACTTACTTACTTACTGATTTCTGAAGTGGATTTGACCGGCTCAAATGTAAATACAACTGGTGTCTACAATGTGGCTTGTCCTAGAAATTTCCAAGTGTAATTTTAATGATGAATACATATCCAACTTCACAAAGATTTAACATTTCAGATTTACCTTTATGTGATTGAGGAACTGCAATGCTGTTCGGTCATTCAGCAGAGAATCCAAAATACCAATATATTTCTAATTTTACTGTTGAAATTGACAGAGGCTTGTTAATTCCTTATTTTCCACCTAAGTTAGTTCCTACTCCATCTATGCAGGGACACTTGTTCCGCTGCTTTTTACACACCTGGTACAAAGTTTTATGTTCACACACAGACAAATAGATGGTTCACTGCATGCGATACATTATAATTAAAAGCATATAAAGCATAAAATCAAAACTAGTGTTGCCCAGACTCCATAGTACAACTACATTGTACTGCTAAATTAAACATGCATTGCTGTCAGTCTGAAAAGTAGTACTGTCATGCAGCGCATACATGAAAAGTGATATCGCCATGGCAATACTGACATTGGAGGCCTTGCACTCTCCAGTGGCAGAATGGACTGCTTTGACATTTAAACAAGTCAGACAGCCTGAATGATGATGCAATACCACGGCCCAGGCTACGTGCTGGAACGGATCAGTGAGGAAAATTAACAAATGATAATCGTAAAACCCTACAACCCACGGATAACTCCCTGTAGGATCAATCCTCCACCTGACCACATCTAATTGTACAATGTTATACGAATGGTTTCCACGGCAACTTTTGTTTTGACTGCTGCACCTGTCTGACAGGGCTGACGGGAGGTGGCTGTCGGGTCTGAGCTTGAGGTCTGTGGGTTTGCCGTTTTGACTGGGAGGTGTAATGTTTTGGCACGGGCCAGCAGTGAAAGCCGATCCTGCCCAGACCTTTAGCCTGACATACACCAGCGCTGGGGCCATTTTATCAAGTCAAACAAGTGTAAAGTCTGAGTGTGCATGTCGGTCTGTTTTTCTGTCTGTCTGTCTGGGTGTTCTCTTACTCTTTTATGTCTTGCTCGTTCACTCACTTTTCCTCTCTATCTCTCTTACCCTCTGTCACTCTGTCAGGCTGTCACCCAGAGGGGTACTTTAACAATTTGGGAGGGAGGGGGGCAGTCCTCCAGTTCTCACAAACACACACACGCCCATATATAGGCAGCAGACATTAGGTAAACGCTAGGTAGACGTTAGGTAAACTCAAAACAGGCACTACTCAGTTGGCTACTTTATTCATAACACCGATACGCTCGTCTGAGCCAGCAAAACTGGGGGTGCATGGCACTGGGCAGGGTGTGTGGATGGATGTGGGAAGCAAACAGCAGGTGGATGAGTAGTATGTGTGTGTGATGGTGTGTGTTTACAGGGCTGACTATGAAAGTCCATGTGAATCAGACAAGAAACACAATGTTGGCCATGTTTATATAAAGGGAAAAAAAACACCATAAAACACATGAACTCTGTTGAAAAGCAGTTCTGGGAAATAAATCTAGCATTTCTCGTACCATTTTCTTGGTGAAACACTATTTATTCACATGAAAAAATGGCCAAAAACTGACAATGTAACATCATGGTGGAGCAGGAAAAAAAACAACAATCTAAAGCTTCAACGGTAAACATCAGTATTTGAAAAATGTTGCTGAGTGTACTCATTCTTCTCAGAGAATGAACCCTATCAATTTTTGTTTCACCATCACCTTTCCTTTAGCACCACCTTTAAGCCAAAATGTCAAATGTCATATTTCACAATCTATTGGACAAATTGCGATGGTACTTGGCAAGCTTATTCATGCTCCCCAGAGAATGAATCCTGTTAATTTGGGCGACCTAATGACCTTATCTGCAGTGCCACCATTAGGCCAAAATTCTCACAGGAGGTATCACTAAATCTAATTAACAGAATGCCACGATACTCCCAAAGAGAAGATTCCTCTTGATTTTTTGAGAGCATTACCTTTCCTCAAGCGACACCTTAAGGCCAAAATGTACAAAGAAATCCCAATTCTCCTACTATTTGCATTTACCTGATCTGCACCAAGTCAGTGGAGCACCACTTGTGGAGGGCCCATACTAGTTTTAACATTTCTTCTAACATTTGTAACATTAACTTTTAACATTTCTGTCAACGTGTTTGTCTTTGAAGATTAATATTTACACAGATGGAGATGGAGAATATTTACAAACTCATGCACAATGCTGACCATATTCATTTAATTTTTCTCTCTGTGTGCATATGCTGGTGGCTCTATACTTGTGAGTGTCTGTGTGTGTGTGTGTGTCCATGCACATGTGTGTAGGTGTAATATAAAGGACATACTGGCAACCTAAAGTCATTCTTGCTTCTCTGACTACTTACAGTGTTTGAGACGTCACAGAACAAATATTTCTGTGGCTCCTCAGCCAGACTCAGGTATCTTGCTAGGGTAACTATTTTCTTCCACTTGCAAAAACACAGTTCACCATCCTTATTACTTTTTCATTATTGAAACAGGCATGAAAGCTGAAACAGAGTGGCTCTTGCACACCAGCAGGTTGCACGATACCATGTAACATAACATCAACTTTGGTTGCAAGACATTTGAGTTATTAATGCAAATTTATGGAATTAAAATAAAATCTGAATAACAGTTAGACGTAACCTGTCAGAGCTTATTATCTTTGATGTTCACACTATGGTCAATCTTGATCATAAGTTTCTAGAGTCTGACAAGTCACTCTGCAATCTGGACCTTTTATGCTGTTCAGTCTCGTCTTTCAACTGTGGGTGAATAATGCATGCTTGCATTATTCACACTGAGACAAAATGCATATGGCTCTAACTGTATAGTTTTCATGTTTCCTTTCTTTCCTCCTTCCTCTTACTCCAGTATTATTTCACTACATAACTATGTAGTTCCATCAAAGCTGAACAAAAAGCATACCAGGTTTGAAAATGGAGCAATAAAACGACCAATTATGGGTGCTCAGGTGGTATTGCCTCTCTCTCTCTCTCTCTCTCTCTCTCTCTCTCTCTCCCTCCCTCTCTCTCTCTCTCTCTCACTCACACACACACACACACACACACACACTCACTCACACAAATATGCAGTACACTCCATCTCTAATGAAGCCAACACTGTCTGATGACCACATCTCAAAAACGTTTGCCACAATCCAAGCTGGCACTCTTTCAATCAGTCGCTTGTGATAAAATGTTGAAAAACATAGGATTTCATGCAAGAAGTCCATGGCTGTGGTGGCAGGCGTTGAGCATGCCTGAAGCTCAAATTCAGCATGCTGCCTTTATGATGAAGTCAGGTATACTTGCCACAGCTATGAACCATGTTTGATTTAGTAAGGTGGCCATGAGTCATTGGGGCTGCAGCTACAGGTTAGCATGATTTATAGAGTAGTTTGATTTACTGTAGACTTGGCATGCTATAGTCCCATCCCCCCCCCAGAAGTCATCAAATTACTGGTCTAACCTTCATTTCATTCATCAACTGCAATGCTTCATGCTTCTGCCAGTGGATGAGCACATTACTTTAGGGCTAAAACTGGATTCAGAGCAAATCTGTCTCTCTTCCTCCGTCTCTGTGATTAGGTGAAATTAGCTCGTTTTCCTCATCTGTTTCCAGGCCTATTACCTCTAGACACAGACAATGTTTAAGCGGCACAGCCAGATGCAGACATAGGGCGTCTGGAACTGGGTCAGGACCAGCCAGTCCAAACAAGGAGAAAAAGACACAATCGAATCAACACCAAAACCAACGGCTGAAC
The DNA here is from genome assembly GCF_902150065.1 of Myripristis murdjan. Lineage (NCBI taxonomy): Eukaryota > Metazoa > Chordata > Actinopteri > Holocentriformes > Holocentridae > Myripristis > Myripristis murdjan. The sequence continues at coordinate 12,286,910 of NC_043993.1, read as the reverse complement.
AAAAAACAAAACAAAAATAAAAAAACATTGTGTATTTATTAAAACGAAGGGAACTTGGACTCTTGATATTTGTGTGCACAAGACTGTCAAGTTTAGCTGCTAAAACTTCACTGGATAACAGATGACTCACAGGTAACATGACGGTTCCTATTTTCACAGGTGCCAAAGACCATAACATGCAGCACTACCACAAATTCATATTTTGGTGACCTGAAAACACGTCTTGCCTGTTCATGAGGCATTTTCAAGCTTGCACACCGGACATGGCACAAGAGTCGGAGGAATGGTGCACGAAACTGGGTGGTGTACTTAAATGAGGAAGCGCATGGCAAGATGTTATTTTTGTAAAAATCAAGTCACTTCGATAAGAACCCCATGGACTAAAATATCAGTGCAATGCCAATCACCTGTTAATTTGGCAAATTCTGCCACATTATGTTATGCTCAATTATGTATCTCCCCTCATCTTGACATCTTGTGCCTTTTCTGCTATTTTTTCTTCCAATGCTTTCCCCACTCTCTCTTAAGTACATGTGATTCTTGTCTTACCACCCATAAATTATGCTCCATACTCATGTGGACGATGGTATGATCTGATTTTCTCATAGTAAAGGTCAGAGGTTTTCACTTCTACCTGGTTGATATGCAGTATGTCATATTCCTTAATTAGGCCAGCCTATGAATAACAGGGTTACATTTCAGTTTCCATCTCCACTTATTGACATGACTTAATATTCTGCTCAGTAAAGAGCTCTGATGTCTGTGGACGCCTGCCAAACGCCCCCTCTGTACACACACACACACACACACATTTCAGCAAATGGGCTACACCTATAATCTTTGTGTCTTTGCATGTTAGCCAGCCAATTTAGTTAGATGCTGCAAAGGCACAAAGTTTCCCCAGTATGTATATACATCATACTTTATTTTGCAACATCATACTGAGGAACAACTACATGGATTTCTGTTGGATATGCCTGGCTTTACCTAAGTTGTATATTGCAAACGGATGTCAAACCCTCTTGAATACACATATCTGCCTTATCAGGCCGGTGCAGTTCCCACTTTCCCTCGACTTAAACATGACATTGTTTTGGAATCTATGAGAATTTCTGGCATGGTCCCATTTCTTTTCCTTTTGGAGGCTGAAGGGGTGAAAGAGAGAGGGAGGCACCCCCAATTTTCACAAGCATCCCTCCCCCAACTCCCAATCTCTCTCTTTGTTTTTTGGCAGTCGTGAACCAAATAAATGTAGCCCAAAGAGTCATGGGGGGGTGGTTAGAAGAACTCATTTGGTCTAATGAAGTGATCTCTCTCTCTCTCTCTCTCTCTCTCTCTCTCTCTCTCACTCTCTCTCTCTCTCTCTCTCTCCCTGTATGTCTTAACCAATTACATAGTGTCCTGTCTTGCATCCTGTCACTTTTTTTCTTTTCTGTCTCACTCTTTTTATTTTCCCTCCTCCTTGCTCAAGGCCTGGTTGAGCCCTGATAGGCTTGCTGGGGATAAAACCTGGGGCTTGAGAGAGGAGAGGGACATTTGGGGGCGAGATGGCAAGAGGGACGGTGGCCTCGCTCCTGCATGGAGTCCTTCTTCTGGCTCTGTGGAAGCCCTCACTACAAGGAGGTGGGTCCCTTTTACTGCTTTCATACCATACTCATCAGTGAAGCACCTGTGGCTCAGGTGTGACATGAGGTTTATGCAATAGTCCTGACTGGAGAGGGATTTCCAGTGACTGTATCAACTCAGGTCCTGTTTTCTTTATAAATGGTTAAATGTGTCTTTTGTGATTTTTTTTTTTTAACCTTTTGTGATCTGTCAGATGTTGGAAGCCCCAGCCACTGCAATGATGATGATGATGATGATGATGATGATGATGATGATGAAGATGAGCATGTTATTCAAAAATGGGTATTTTGACAAATGGGCTTTCTGGCTGCTGCAGATGCTGCAATTATGCCATTGATGATGATCAACGTCATAGCCAGCTGAAGACAATTTATGCACACCTTCCCTATAAGGAATCACCTTAACCAGGGATTTCAGCTTGTATTTAATTGTAAAATCTTAAAATAGGATATATGCCAAGTGGGTAAGATAATTTGTCTGGTTTCCACTCACTGGAGCAAAGGTCAGCCTCATCCCAGCTTTGATCTCAGCCAAGGCATCTGACTTGAGAATCCAGCCCTGAGGTTGCGCTGTAATTGCAATGCCTCTCCTGCATCCAAAAGCTTTAAACAGCTGCCAACACTTATCAGTGTGCAGTGTTTGCTTAGCAATACACAATGCTTGACAAGATTCTCAAACCTCAGTTGCTGTGTCTTGTTAAGAAACCTATTTTTTATAAGTAAGTATTATTTAAGCATGTATACAGTATATCCAACAGACCTTTAAATGTAATTTATAATGTAGAAACTGTAAGCACTTCTTCTATAAAAAGAAATGGACGGAGGGAGGACAGTCCTTGAATAAACCATAATATTTGTAATGCCTTACATACTCCCAGTCAGCCCACAGACAGCAAGCCAGGTGTATTTTCCATTTCAGATCTTCTTCCTCTTGTCAGAGGAGAACACTCTCCCTGCAGAGTTTTGCTAATTTCCGTTCTGTTGTGCAAGTTGGATCCATAAAAAATCCGGCTGAATTGATGCACACGCGGTGGGAGGATGGGGCTATAACACTGGTTGTTTGGTTTGTGTTTACTGCAGTGCATTGTACTAGTGTGTGTTCCAATGTGTCAATCATGAATAAATCAACACCCTCTAAAAAAATACAAAATCATATTTCCAAAATGATTAACCACAATACTTAAAAGGTTAAAAACAATGCACTGTGTGTGGTCAAGGTGATTAAGTTTTAAACACTGAACTGAGGAATTTAATCTATCCCATACTGCCTGTGCTGACATCACAGAATCAATTATCACTTTTAGCCTATGAGCGTTAAAGTATCTGCAGCGACATCCTAACTGTATGCAACCAAATGGAGCGCTACACATTTTACAGATTTAGTGGTAGATATCTCAGTATACATAGTAGCTACCTGTTAAACCAAGCAGAAATAAAATCATGGCTTGAAATCTGAGACTTCATAATATGCCCAGTTTTTCTTGAAATTCGTATTAGCTTTCCGTCAACATAAACTGAATCAGTAGTTGTATCTAAGAGGTATTAATGATAGCGTGATCCACAACAAGGTGATAAAATGAGAGGGATTAAAACAAGGGATTATCTGCACTGTGGATTACAGAAGCTCCTTTATAAATACATTTTAGTCTTCACCAGGCTAGTTTTCACCCAACACCAACCCTTGGCACTTTTTAATGTTTTACGGCCAATTCTTTTTCTTTTTTTTAATCCAGCACCTGGCTTACCTCTGTTATCATTTTAATAAGCACTACTAAAGGACAACCACTACTAATCTACTCAGTGTCATGGTATTTATAAGGCTGAGTGCTGATGTTTGCTTAATGCCTGTCCAGTTCATTTGATCAAATTATTTCACCTGTATGAAAATTATTTTTAAAAATAAAAAATCAATGTACTAGCACTATTTTGTTAATATGTTAATGTATTGGTAATTACATAATTATGCTGTAATTATGCTTTTGTGTAACATCTGGGCAGGGACTGCAGATGAAAACTAGCCTTTTGGAAAATTCTAGCACATTTACAGAAATGTTTATTACGGCAGTATGCTTTGTCTCTTAAATAAGATGAGTAAAAAAAAATCTTCTAAATTGAGATATTAAAGCTACTCTATCATAAGAGAAATGTGTATAAATGTCAATGTAGCAGCCATCTTACTGTTTTATTGCATGTTTTTGTGTAACCTATCTCTATTTATATAAGCACATAACCTAAGCACACAAGAATGCACACTTCCCAGGTTTCAACTCAGTGAATACTACAAAAACCAGGTTTCTGTCGAGCAGGTGTCCAGGTCCAACAGAATCCAGGGGGGCGAGATGAATGACTAACAGTTTAGTTATTTACTATGCGTTGTTAATATTCTGTATATGGTGTTACCCTGGGCTCAGAAACACCCATTCTTTAGGAATCCCCACAGACCTCTTCTTTTCACATCTGGGTTATGGGATTTTAAAAGTCTCTCCTTTTATAGTTGTTTGCTCTCAGTGTCTCTATTTTTGGCTATCATGATTTGTGAAAAAGAGCATAGGTGCAGAAAACTGTGAGAATTATGACCTAAGAAGCATGCCTTTTGGATGAGGGGTGTTTCTTATCAGTTACAGAAAAACTGAAAAGAAATTTTCTCATACACAGAACACACACACAGACACAAGAACACACACATTCTCTCTCTCCCTTTCTTTCTCTTTCTCTAAAATTACATTTAATAGTGTATTAGTTCAGCATCCCACCTACTTATTTGGTATATGCAGTTAGACAATCAAAGTGGGTTTTATAATGAGCTGGCAATGAGGAGAAATGCATGCTTCATTAGTTCTGACAGATGACTCACACAGCCCCAAAATATCATCTGTTGTGAGTCTAGAACAATGAAAACACTCCTCACTGTTAAACTGCTCTTTATATACACTTCATACAAATCCGTTATAGATTAAATCAAATCAACTCAAACCGAATCAAATCCAATCAACAAGTTTTTCAAAGCACCTCTCTCCGACGCACTACAAGAGCAAGGAGAGACCCTGCAACCCAGCCGGACAGAATTTTCTCCTTTTCTGCTTATGTTCTCTACATTAATACTAAAGATAGAGGTTTCTGTCCATAGTTTTTAAAAAGAGCTACAGTTAGAATGGTTGGTTTGTAACCTGAAACAATCACATATCCGTTTTGTGTTGCATGTTATAGTGATTTGGTACTGAACTGATTATATTGCTGTGTTTCAGGTGTATACATACCTGCTGGTGCAGCAGGAGGAGCTGGGGGAGGAGGTGCAGGAGCAGGTGGTACTGGAACAGGTTTTGGTCCAGGTGGTACTGGAACAGGATTTGGTCCAGGTGGAACTGGAGCTGGATTTGGCCCAGGTGGAGCTGGGACTGGCTTTGGGCCCGGAGGTGCGGGACCAGGGTTTGGACCAGGGGCTGGAACGGGAACCGGGTTTGGGCCTGGTGGAGGAGCCATAGCTGGAACTGGACCAGGGGGAGCTGGTGCTGGTCTAGGAGGCTTTGGACCTGGAGCTGGTGGAGGTCTGCACTGGTTATATTTTCTATTCAGAATGAGAGTATATTTTATTTTTTAAAGTTAGAGAAATGAGAATATACAGGCTTACTGAACACAGCAGACTGACTTATATCACTGCGAGTCAAATACAGACCTTAGTACTGCTTTCAGATTCATATGTGCTCATGAAAATCGATATTTAGACATTCAAGATTGTGTCATCACTCACAAAATAACCAGACATCCACTTTTCAATATATTTTGTTTAAATGACATCAGCTACTGGAGAAAGTCCAGGTTACAAGCCAAGCAAAACATAGGACGTCTTTTTCAGTGTTTTAAAGATGATGAATTCCTCATGTTGTTTTCTGTCATAAGAATCAACTCTGGCAACAAATATGTATATGATGTGTTACAGCTTTCAGTTGCCTGTACCCATGTTTGGGCTTTGTGCATTACCTCTTCAAAGGCAATGGTTGGCATAAACAGAACCACAGTTTCTAAACACAACCACGTAACACCATGAAACGCAGCAGGGAGGTGGCACTGACCACCTTTGCATGCTGAAAGGGGTGTGTCCTATGACGACAGCAATGCCAAGAGGGGGCGTGGCTTAGCACAAACAGGGGTGTAACTTCCAGATGCAACCTTTGCGGAGGTCTACGCTCTACTAAGTGCCTTCTTGTTTACATGCGTATTGTGTGTGTTTTTCTTACTCAAGTCCATCTGGCTATTGTGTTCCACAGGAGGTTTTGGTGATCAAGGACTGGGAGGAGTTGGACCAGGGGGACTCAGGCCCGGTACCTACGGTCCAGGCGGTGGTCTAGGAGTTGGACCTGGAGGTGTTGGGGCGGGTAAGACCAAGAGAGCTGGTTGATATCTTAACTAAGATATTTAATTCACCAATCTGTACAGAATCTAATCAAGACTTAGACTATGGCACACCTGATCAGTAATGTTTTTTCTGATGCCCCTCTCTACAGGAACTGGTGGAAAACCTCCTAAAACAGGTGAGACATCCAAAAACAGCGCCTGTGAGCATGAACCTTAGGAGAATTGGACTACTGGTCCAAGATTGTGCCTGGTCTAACGTCCATGTTAACTTCAAAAGGAAAAACTCATCTACAGTGCCTAAGAATTTAACTGATCAGAGGCCATTTTGCTTCTCAAGTTACGGAGGAGGTTTTATAGTCATATGACGTGAGCAGTAGGGCTGGGTGATATGGACAAATACCAAATCTCACAATATTTTTGACCGAATACCTTGACATTAATTTTGTGACGATATTGTAGGAATGACATTTGCTGCTTTCACAAAATATTTACACAATGAAATTTTTGATCAACAATCACTAGTAATATATATATGGTGACCAAACTGGTAGAGGCAAATAATAGAACAGTGAGAATGAAAATTACAATCTTTTAACCCGAGTTCTGTGTAAACATAGGCGGAGCCCTGTAACTGGGTTCTATAAGTAATAACTCTTTGCCAATCACATGTGTGAACTAACTCACTTAAAACATGAGAACAAGTTTATATATGATTTTGGATATGTACCTACTCTGAAGGCATGTCCTCACTGGCTGGCTACATGCACACAAAATTTCAACGAGGGAGTTTGTGTGTGTGATTAGAGAGGAGCCGCTGCTCATAGAGTCCAGTTAGAGGACAGAAGCCTTTGTGAGATAGAACAGTCTTGTAAGTTCAGAAACGGTCATCCTTTTACTGTAATGCAGTCTTTGAAACCAGGAATAATCATCACTTAGGTCATGTCACCATATTACAATATCCAAAATTGAGGATGATATCTAGCCTCACAAAATCAATATATTGTCCAGCCCTAGCAAGCAGTGATCTTAAATCAGAAGCTTACACAGATATACAGTCCCAAATATTTCACATTGCAATATGCATGCAACTTTTCTACTAATTTATGATATCAGCATAAAAACCATAACACTGGTCATCATGGTAGTTTTAATCAATCATATTTTATTATTATTATTATTATTATTATTATTATTATTATTATTAAATTTAGTATTATTTTGTAACAGTAAATGTGATTTGTTTGGTGTCTTTTCTTGTCTCTAGGGACTGGCTATGGTGGTCGTGGTGGGGGCCCTGGAGGGCTGGGAGTCGGAGGTATAGGAGCAGGACTGGTACCAGGCGGAGTCGGGCCTGGTGGTTTCGGACCGGGTGGTGTCAGTCCTGGAGGCTATGGAGTCGGTCCAGGTAGCGTTGGACCAGGCCAGACTGGTCCAGGTGGCATTGGCACAGGTAAGGACCTTTTCCCTTTTTTCTAAGCTTAAGCCTAATTCATGATACAAATCACAATGCAGGACATCCATTTTTCCATGAGATGTTACAAACTGCTAATTACAAAGTTCCATCTTTTTTGTGTGCCGGAGCTGGAGTGAAACCTGGAAAGTTAGTAAAGACAGCTATATTTTTAAAATTTAGGTTAAATGCATACACAGATATCAGCTGTATACTTCTTGAGCACACAGTTTTTCCTTTATAGTTCAGTAGGAGAGCCGTGTCAAAAGTCAGTATAACATGTAACACCTCTCAATTTTCTGATACACCACAATGCTGTTTCAGGATTAACTTAATATTTCCCCCAAAGCCTACAATGAGGTTCAAACTGTCATTTGTTTCCAGTGCACGAAACTGTAGAACTATCACATGATGGATTTTGTTTGACCTATCTGCTTAGCACTGACATGGATGATTGTGCATGTATGTGTTGTTTGTAGTGTGCACGCCTGGTGTTGTGTGTATGCTGAGGTTTAGTGCTGTGACTATGCTGTGCAATTCTTGTCTTGTTCTTGTGATGAATAAAACCCCAAAGTGAGATTAATAATGTAATATTATACTCTAAAAAACAACTTTGCTGGCAAAACCCTGAAAGAAACTGGTGAATTTTAGGAAAGAGTGTGAGTGATGGACATGTTTGTTTTCTTGCCCTACTCATGATTAAGATTAGAGATGGTGGGCTGCTGTATGTCACAGCTGACGGCAGATTTCTCGCTTCAACAGACAAGTCCAAACAACAGATTGTCTGCTAAGTTAACTGAGCCTCCTTCACCTGACCCTCACAATGACTGGAAGTTCCTTGCACTGCACACTGATCAGTGGTCAGCCCTCTACTGTAAATATTGTTCGTCTGGCCATTCACTGAAGCAGGATAAGGATTGCATGCATTTACCATTATTTCATTTCCTCCTTACTTCAAGACTATAAGCTATTGTTAAGGGGCTGCACATACACACTCACACAAACACACAAAATTGTGCACACACAGCGATAAAGGCTAATGCATTAGGCATGGCAGATCCGTGATAAAGAACGGAAGTAATCACATCAGTCAGAAAGACTGATTTGCTTTGGAATTTCAGACCTCTCTGTTTTTCATCCCCACACATACGGATTGCCTGTGTAGGATGAGGAATTTTAGTGGTATTATCCAAACGATTCTTAGTGGCTAAGCCTCGGCTTTGTGGAACCTTATGAATTCCACCCATAATGCTGGTTGGTAGTAAGTGGGCCAGTGTAAGCAAAGGAAACAGCCTAATATGTCACACTTTCCAGTTTACCAAAGGTCTAGTCATCTCAGTCAAGCACGTTATTTGTCCATTTTGCACAATAATGCCCACAAACTGTGTTTGCACTGTTCTGCTCCACCCTGAGGAATAAGGCCTAAACATCCTGCGTGTATTACCTGAACAAACAACAGAAGGCATTCATGTAATGTAATTCAAAGCAAAAATACCCAAACCATTAACATCCATATTTGTGCAAGTGCACAGCATGTACACAGTGACAGACTTGTTTAATAGGAAGCAGGGGAATGAGATTCATAGGCTGACACCACAACAGTGAAACTGACACCTTGCTCTCCCACTGTTTTTCTCAGACATCCTCTTCACAGGATTCATTTCCCTCTCTCCAGCCTTGTAAATGCTCAGTGACCCATCCATAGCTTTAGCCAGCCAAAGTTTCAAAAGATTTTAAAGTCACACATTCACACTTCAAACAAACATGCAAAACCTTTCCGGAGAACAAGTTAATCCTTGTGAGGTTCCTCTCTGGCAGCAGTCATCCATGTATAACATTACTAATGGGTGGAGTTGCACAGGGACAGATTGATTTCATTAATGTATGATGTAGGATAGTGTACTTACCAGAACAAGAAAAGGAAGAACTGAGTACTGTGCCTCTCTTATCTCTCATTAGGATATGGAGCAGGGGGCCTGGGTGGAGGAGTGCTTGGAACAGGCGGGCTTGGGGCTGGCAGGGGTCAAGGTGGTGCTGGACTGGGAGCTGGAGGATTTGGGGCTGCTGGTCAAGGTGTTGGAGGCCAAGGAGCTGGTACAGGCTACACACCTGGAGGTCAGTCATTTTCATTTGTCAGTCTATATGACACCTCATTTTAATACTTTTAAATGCACTTGTTTATTTTCATTAAAATAAGTATGCTAGAGCTTTATGGATGCTTGAGTGGAAGAATGGGGAGGAGTCTTCATGATTACAGTGAATGAAGCTACTTTGACTTTGAAAGCTCCACCAGTACTCATTAAAGTCCCTTAGTAGCACAGTGTTGCAGTGTTGTAGAAAAGCACTGAGATACACTATGGTTTATTAATGTACTGTGCATCAGGCAAGATGCATAGCTTTTAGGCCTAGACAGCACATACCATAATTCCCTTAAATTTTGTATATTACAAAAAGTGTCACACATGAATGTACAAAAGCCCTTGAGAGAACTTAGTAACTATATGACAGTTAAGATATTCTGCTTATCCTATGTGGTCACTTGCGTAAAATTTTTGTTTCTGTGTCATTAACAGTTTTTCCAGTTTGTCTTGATAAATGAAGGTCTTGTCTATATTATTTTGTTGTATGTTTGTAACTTTAACCAAGTCCTGTCCTATTGTAGGTGGCTATGGAGGTGGTTATGGGCCAGGTGGTGGTCTGTACCCAGGAAGTGGTGGAACAGGCCCTAAACCTCCAAAATCAGGTATTTTCTGTTTATTTCCTGTATATTATGTTAGTTACATACCACATCTTTTTGACCATTGGATTATTGATAATCACTGGCTAAGTTCAATAACCTTACCTCAGGCAGGGCTGGAACAGTACTTGGAGGAACAGGATATGGACCTGGTGGTGCAGGGGGACTTGTGCCTGGTGGTGCAGGGGGACTTGTGCCTGGTGGTGCAGGTGGACTTGTGCCTGGTGGTGCAGGTGGACTTGTGCCTGGTGGTGCAGGAGGACTTGTGCCTGGTGGTGCAGGTGTTGTGCCTGGCGGTGTAGGTGCTGGGCCTGGTGTTGCAGGAGGATTTGGGCCTGGTGGTGCAGGAGGATTTGTGCCTGGTGCAGGTGGACTTGTGCCTGGTGGTGCAGGAGGACTTGTGCCTGGTGCAGGTGGACTTGTGCCTGGTGGTGCAGGTGGACTCGTGCCTGGTGGTGCAGGAGGACTTGTACCTGGTGGTGCAGGAGGACTCGTGCCTGGTGGTGCAGGAGGACTCGTGCCTGGTGGTGCAGGTGGACTTCTGCCTGGTGGTGCAGGAGGACTCGTGCCTGGTGGTGCAGGAGGACTCGTGCCTGGTGGTGCAGGAGGATTTCTGCCTGGTGGTGCAGGTGGACTTCTGCCTGGTGGTGCAGGAGGATTTCTGCCTGGTGGTGCAGGTGGACTTCTGCCTAGTGGTGCAGGTGTTGGGCCTGGTGGTGCAGGAGGACTTGTGCCTGGTGGTGCAGGTGGACTCCAGCCTGGAGGAGCTGCAGTGCCAGCAGGAGGTAGGAAGACATCTATATTTGCACTGTATACTATGGAAAGGTTTCACACAAAAATCATTAATAATTAATAAAATGCAAGGTTGAATGTTGTAAGCACATACCACGTATTATAACAAAGCTTACTCAAACTCTCAGGGAATGAAGGTTGTTAAAGGGAACAACATACAGATGCTTTAATTTCAGTCCCATTTAAACTTTACTCAAGCTGAAGTGATACCGTATTTTCCATGTTGCAGTTCCAGTGCTACCGCAGACTGGGGTTCCTGGGGTTGGACCTGGGGGGAAGAGTGGAGGTAAAGCCTCAAAACAAGTCCCAGGTAAACTCCAAAAGAATACACCTCATATATTGTTACACAGCAGAAATGCCAATGTCAATTCACTGCTTATAATGAAACAATTGAATGAATGAATTTAAATTTTTTTTGCATGGTTTTGTCATGATCTCTAATTTTGTATTGTCTCATATAGGTGTTGGGGTTCCTGGTCTCTATCAAGGAGGTCTTGTACCCGGCCAAGGTATGTTTGTAAACAGCAGTACATGTGTTTTGAAGTTTATCAGTATTTTTCTGTTTTACTTATGTCTCATATCAAATTTATGTTCATCTAATCTCCTGGTTAGGTTTTGGAGGCCGTGGCGTTCTGCCTGGAGTTGCCACTGGATCTGGACTTGCGCCACAGACAGGTAAGTTGATGACTTGGTAAAATTTTAGCATATCACTATATACTTGCAAATCCTGAATGTTTTTCTTAATAACAGCAGATACAACATTTGTTAATTTATGTGTCCTACAATGAAACTGTTGCTTTTCTTCTCACAGGCTCAGGAGTGCTGGGCCAGGGGGGCGTTGGGGCAGGAGGTGGTAAGTGTCAAAAATTTCTGAATTAAAAAAAAACGCATAATGCAATTACATTTTTCAAAAAAAATACAACTGCAATTATATTTTGTGAAATGACATCATGTCAGCATTACAGATGAACAACACTGTTTTCAGCCAGTAGTAGCATTTGTGAGTGAAGTGGGACCTCGTACAACAAAAACAAGCATAAGGAATGTCAAGGAGCACAACCCAGTACAGAATATTGTGTGTTGAAAGACTAGGGCCCACACACCATCCCAGGTTGTTTTTCCTCTTAGCTCACTAAATAACCATGTCAGGAGAAGATACAAAAAATGAGCACCTGTGGGCCAGGGTTACATGTGTTTCTCCTCCCAGATGTGTAGCTTTGCCAGAGGCTGCAGGGTGCAGTGGATGGTAGATGGATATACCCGCAATTCAGGCCATCAATCAAATAAAGGACAGCAGCTTCCACAATACACATATTTAGTAAACATTAAATATCAGGACTTTATAAATGTCCTTGTAAGCAATATTTTTTTCAACAGTCATTTCTGTTACTGTTATAGACATGTCTGTAAGATTGAATTTATAAACGTAAACTAATGGATGTTGTTTACACAGGAAACTATGTTTTCCAGCTTAATATGAAAGCTTAATTCCCCCAAAATAAATGTTCATACTATAAGCATCTCTCGTTTCTATCTCTCCTGTCAGCTGGTCGTGGAGGTTTTGGTGGACAACAGTTACCAGGAGTTTTCCGTGGTTACCCTCTCATATCACCGAAATCAGGTACACGGCAAACAGCAGTACTATGAACAGTACAGCCATATAAGGATCCATTTGCACATGGTGATGAATGTACAGAAAAAAATACCAAAGAAAATAATTTATATACTTTTTTCCAGGTGCGGGCAAATCAAAGAACCCAGCTAAAGCTGCAGCTAAATATGGTAAGGACACAAAGCACAGTGTCAACCTTACATACAATGAGTTACATAATCTGGTATATCTGAATGAGGCCTTATCATAGTGCCATCCAAATTGTTAAATGCTCAGTGGTGAAAATTATTTGAGCTGTCATGTTATTTCTTCTATCAGCAGGAGCTGGAGCTGGAGGAGGTGTGCTTGGTCAAGGAGGTGTGGCCCCTGCCGGGGCTGGAGCTGGACAACTTCCTGGAGGAGGGGCTGGAGTCTCACCTGGACTAGGAGGTGGAGTTGGAACTGGAGGTGTACCTGGATTTGGAGGTGGAGGCGGACGTGGAGGTGTACCTGGATTTGGAGGCGGAGTCGGACCAGGAGGTGTACCTGGACTTGGAGGCGGAGTCAGACCAGGAAGTGTACCTGGATTTGGTGTTGGAGTCGGAACGGGAGGCGGGCCTGGAGGAGGCATATTACCTGGCTCAGGTGAGTCTGGAATACTGCACCTTTTACAGGGGCTGACCAATGTACAAGATATGTCCACACAAACACAGTGCTTCCCCCTGTAATATCACCAGTTATCCATCCTTTAAAAATAAACTTAAGAGGTAGATTAAAATTAACCAAGGCTGTAACCATAGCTAGCCTACTGTACCATCTGCACTGTGCTGTCTTTATGTCTAACACCTTGTATGTCTGCTTGTCTGTAAGTCTTGCTTGCTTGTTTGTTTTTAGTAATTTGTTATTCTAACAGTGCTTCTTTTTTGTTATGTTGTTTTTATTTCCTTTTTTCTTTCTACTATTTTACTCGTCTTCTGCCTTGACCTGCCAAGGGACTGTGGATGAAAACTAGCTAATCTAGCTAATTCATGCACTTACATTTTAATTCAATATTTAAATGTCTATGAATGTACGCTATCCCTTTTAAATAAACAAATAAATAAATAATAAACAAATCTTTTATAATATTCCTATAGTAACTCGGTCATGTCTAGAAAAAACAGTTAAATGGATTCAGGTTTATTCAAGTTTTCAAGCGTAGGCCTTGCCCACGAGATTCAGCTCAACAGCAAGCAAAAGGTTGGGATTTGCAAACAATACTTTGGGATTTGCAAAAACAAAAGTTTTTGATTTGAATTTTATCACAAATTTATTTTATTTGCAATAAAACTGATTGCAGAGTCAATCATTTTGCACTCACATCTATTTTTTGACTGCAAACCTATTCTGTTTGATTGCAAAATAATGACTACTGCCTCGTTTCACCATCTATTCCCTCTTTCAGTGTGAATTAGTTTCTAGCTCATAGCTTTAGTTAGCCAGGCTCAGAGTTGCTCTTCTTCTTTGGCAGCACAAACGTGGTGCATTAAGCTGATTATGGTATAGCACCACAGTGGGTTGTGCCAGTATTGCAGTCAAAGTAGAAAATTCTACTTAACTGTGGTTATTACTCCAAGTGCAAAACAAAACGGGAGAACACTAGGAGATGGCCCTAAATAATATGACGGAACAAATGATTCCCTTTTGACAGAAATCCAGCTAAGCTCAACTCAACGTATCTCTTGCACCCATGAAATATAGTGAGATTCTTTTTTTGTTTTTGCGCATAAACATTTTTTTTGCATATAAACTCGCCTATAACAATGTCTCTTTGTCTAGCATTAAACACTAAAACATGTTTAAAATACTCTCTATCTCTCCAGGTCAGCAAGGTGTTGGATTTGGTCCAGGTGGAGCTGGCACTGGGACAGGTGGTCTTGTTTACGGTCCTGGTGGTGCTGGGGTTGGTGGAGCTGGAACCGGACCAGGAGGACTGGGAACTGGACCTGGAGGTAAGTATTAATCAATCAATAAGGTTTTTAGGAATTTCTGTTATGAATATATATCTACATAAAAGCTTAGGATAAATACAAACTGTGGTGCTTTAGAAGCAGTTAAGTAGTTACTAATGAAAATATTAAATATAAAGAATTTCTAGAATGGTTCCTCATTTCTATGCATTTCAGGGTATGATGCCAGTGCTAAAGCCCGCAAATATGGTAAGTATAGCTATATCAGTAAGGCAATATTAGAGTTTATATCAAATGTAGCTGCTGTGTCATTACATTATTCTGTTTGCTGAAGAACATCTGAATAAACAGTTGAAGAACCGCGGTTCTCTTGACAGGTATGTTAAGTGGAGCTCTTGGAGGTCCAGGAGCAGGTACTGGTGGAGTTGGACCTGGTGTTGCTGGCACTGGCACTGGTTATAGACCAGGTGGTACTGGCACTGGCATTGGAGCAGGTGGTGTCAGCACTACTGGGAGATTTGGTCCAGGTGGTGGATTTGGCCCAGGTGGTGGAGTTGGACCAGGCGGTGGCGTTGGACCAGGCGGTGGCGTTGGACCAGGCGGTGGATTTGGCCCAGGCGGTGGATTTGGCCCAGGCGGTGGAATTGGACCAGGCGGTGGAGTTGGACCAGGTGGTGGATTTGGCCCAGGCGGTGGAATTGGACCAGGCGGTGGAGTTGGACCAGGCGGTGGAGTTGGACCAGGTGGTGGAGTTGGCCCAGGCGGTGTTGGTTATGGACCTGGAGGTAAGTTAAAAGACAAATGAGTGAAATGGAAAGGTGCTTTTTACTACTAAATTGCCTTAAGTTGCTAGCTAGACTCTTCACTTTTGTAATGGACTTAACTAGTTAAGTCCATACTTAATACAGCTTAAGATCCTACTCTCTTGCGAACACACACACTTTTTCAACTCGCCGAATCTCAGGGATTTTTACTAGTTAAGTCCATACTTAATACAGCTTAAGACCCTACTCTCTTGCGAACACACACACTTTTTCAACTCGCCGAATCTCAGGGAATTTTACTAGTTAAGTCCATACTTAATACAGCTTAAGACCCTACTCTCTTGCGAACACACACACTTTTTCAACTCGCCGAATCTCAGGGATTTTTACGAGTTAAGTCCATACTTAATACAGCTTAAGACCCTACTCTCTTGCGAACACAGAACACTTTTTCAACTCGCCGAATCTCAGAGATTTTTGGGAGTTTGAAAACACACACTTTTTCAACTCGCCGAATCTCAGGGATTTTTATGAGTTAAGTCCATACTTAATACAGCTTAAGACCCTACTCTCTTGCGAACACACACACTTTTTCAACTCGCCGAATCTCAGGGATTTTTGGGAGTTTGAAAATAATTTGACACAGTTTGAAAGCCCAAAGCCTTGCCTTTCCCATGATATCTTATATTTTCCGCTTGGACTCACTGTCATTGAGAAAAAAGCCTTTGTTTGACCACTACTTTTAGGCGACTCTTTCCCAAGCTCCACTGTCACTCATGCTGTGTGCTTTGTAGAGCCTCATTTCTGGCTCAGGCCACACAAGCCCCAGTGGCACAGTGGATAGTGTGTCTGTCTCAATCGAAGGGCTAGATGACTTCTAGGTCGCAGCCTACGGTGCCCACGTAGGAGGCGTCTGACGTAGGTGCCGATACCAAGTTTACCGGAACTAAAAGTTAAGTGAATTGGGACGGTGTAGCCTGCGGAGGATTCCTACGTCATTATTATCGAGGCTTCCCGAAGTGCATTCGAGTGATGCAGCGTAAAATGCCGAAGTAGATTTCGGAGGTGTGTCAGTGAACACCTGTGCATGAAACAAAACAATAAGCAGCTTCAACGCTCTCAAGATGGGACAACATTGATTCTGTAGTTTTATGTATTTTATTTTATTTTGTCTTCGTGAAGATGCAGAAAATTAAGATAAATGTTACACCTCACCTCAATTGCAACAGACTATCCCAATTAAAGTAATTGTACACATGGCTACATTGTAACGTACCTGATGCGCTGATGGTTGCTATGGAAACATCATGCAAAATGCCTATCTAACTCATCTAACTAAACTTGCATTTACAGATGTTGTTCGGATACAGTTAACAGCTAAACCGAATCTATGGTGGTAATAATAGGCACGAAAACTTATCAAAACGTCATGATATAAACATTAAGACGGTCTAAAACATGCTTAATAATTCCAGCAATGATGGCTGATCCAGAAATTCAACTGGACCGAAAGGTACCATGGGAAGTAGGCTGTGATGTCGGCCGCGAAGCATCGTGGAGGTGTATCCTGCAAATTAGTCAAAAATAGGCTGGATCTGTCGGCTGCATTTGAAGGACCCTGCGCGGTAAAACTGAATTGGGACAGCACTTGTCACGCCGCCGTGACGTAAGCAGCCTACAAATACGACCTAGGTAGCGTACAGCCTTTGAATTGGGACAGAGCCAGTGTCTTTGCCTGCCATGCAGGAGACCAGGGTTCAACTCCCCACCTGGGCATTAGATAGATAGATAGATAGATAGATAGATAGATAGATAGATAGATAGATAGATATACTTTATTGATCCCAACCAGGGAAATTCGGGAAGAGGAACGACACTACACAACCTGCAAACAGCATAGCGCTGCTGGTTTACCACATGTCCATGCGGTTGCAAGGGTGGCAAGCACATTAAAAAAAAAAAATTCCCTGTTTTTCACAACCCAATGTTGGCATGTTGACTAAATCATATATTGACATTTATGCAATAGAAATATATTTGCCATATATGTGTATATCTGGAAAAATATATGGAACATATTTGAAAGTGGCCATTTTTGCTATATTTTAAAATATATTTGTCATATATGCCTATATAATTATCATATATGTATGAGACATACATGGACATACTTAATATGTAGTTTACATATATGGCTGTATATCAGATTTGCGTATGGGTATTGAAACATACGTCTTATCGAATTTAACTTAACTTTATAACACTTGCGTTGTTTTCTCCTTGCTTCTGTTGTATTAACTCTCAGATGTAAGTCGCTTCAGATAAAAGCATCTGCTAATTGAAAGTGTAACATTGTATCACTGTAACAATATCAAAATCTGAAGGCATACCTGGATTCAAAATAGATATAGTATAACTTAAGACTATATCACTTGAATATATCACTTGAAATGGATCTTGGTGTCTTCCTTTTGTGTTTTGTAGGTTATGCTGGTGCCAAAGCACGCAAATATGGTAAGAAGAAATAAATTATTTCATCTTGGATACTTTGAAGTGACCAAGTTATTTGTTCAACATGGTCTGTCATTCCATTTAATAGTCTGCAAACAGACATTAATCACTTATATTGAAATTAATTCAACAGCTAATCATGCAGGTGCCTCGCTGGCTCCACTGATAGAACATATACCACATCCACAAGACTTGCCCCCCCCCACCCCCCCCCCCCCAAAAAAAAAAAAAAAAAAAAAAAAGCTGGTCACAGCTTACAAGTTTATAGCAGTCATAAGATTCACCACCTCTCTATGTACCAATAAAGACTATGGGATTGCTTACTGGTTCAGCATAGTGGCTCAGTGGGCAGCACTGTTGCTTTCATGTCAAGAAGGTCCTGGGTTTGTCTCTCAGCCATGGCCTATTCTGTGTTGAACTGGCATGTTCCCCCTACTTGCGCATGAGTTCTCCCACTGTCCAAATACATGCAGTCAGGTGAAAATAGCTCCTGTTGAAAGGAATTTTATTTTCTGCTGTGACATTTCAAGCACAAGGTTCTTCCTCATGCTTCTGTCTTCTGTTGCAAGAAGTTATGAGAGGGTTTACATTAAATTTGGTAGACAAATAGGAAATGGGCCAAGGAACAACTGATTAGATTTTGATGATGATCTGGATCAGGGATTATTGCCATTTGATAATTACCAATTTTACCATCACAACTATGACACTAATAGAGTGAGATAGTTGTTTCCAAACTCTAAATGTTCAGCACTGATATAGGTTTGGGCTCTCTGGGAGCGTTCATGCTAATCTATTGTTTTATTTCTAACAAAACACTACTCTCAGGTCTGCCTGGAGGTGCTGCAGGTGCCCTGGGTGTAGGAGGACTAGGTGGTGGACCAGGAGGCGGAGTAGGTACTGGCCTTGGCCAGGTGGGAGGGCCTGGCTCTGCGATTGGAGTAGGAGGGATCCCAGGACGAGGTGTTGGACTAACAACTGGAGGAGGACCAGGATCAGGACTAGGGACAGGTGGAATACCTGGATCCGGAGTTGTAACTCGAGGTGGACCTGGTGGTTTTGGACCAGGCAGTGCTCAAGGTATGAAGAGCAAAACATTTGCCACAGCGTCACTGTTTGTCCAAAGTGTGCTAATCAAAAAATATCAGCTATGCTTTATATGCTAGATATGATTGGAACCTGGTTCAAAAAGGGGGAGACATTTTAATTTGTATGCCTGAGGGAGGGCTGTATATTTTTGCCTTGCTGGCAGGAGGACCTTGGGATCCATTCAGCACTTAATTCCAAGGCAACATATTTGAACATCTTTTTGGCAGATTATCATGAAATTTGGTGGGCACATTCATGCTCCCAAGAGAATGAACCTTGTCAATTTTGGTGGCCTCATGTCATCCCTTTAGCACCAACATTGGGAAAAAATTTGACATGTACACAATATCTCAAAATCTGTGGGGCAGGTTACAATTGAATTCAGAAAACAGATTCATGTTCCTCAAAGCATGAACCTTGCCAGTTTTTGTGACTTCACAATCTTTCCTCTAGCACCACCTTTGGATCGAAATGTCCAACTTGACATGCCAAAAGATACTGGGCGGACTGCCATGAAATTTGGAAAGTAAAATAATGCTACCCAGAGGATAAATCCTGTGAACTTTGGTGACCGTATGACCTTTCTTCTAGCACCAATCTCAAAATTTACAAATGCCTTTTCTCATTTTTTACGTGCATTCTTCTGACATGCACCAAGCTAGAAGGCCACCAGTGGTGGAGGGCCTGTGCTTTTTCAATAAAACATGGAGTAGGGCACGGTGATTTATTCCCACAATTTATATGCTATTTTTATTCACAAATCTGTAAGATTTATAAGTGATTTAGAGGCAACCTACTTTCTACCGGCCATAAAAATGGTTCAGGCCCTAGACCCCTAGGGGAAGAAAAAATACTGTTAGGTACAAGAGAACTACTTACTAAGTGTTGCATTGCTAGGTGCGTGTAGAACAAGCAGCAGATGAGTCACTTTGTATGGTGGCCGTGCAATTTTCAATCAAATTGTTCTAGCCCTATACCAGAGAAAGACGAAAGTGCTATTAAGATGCTATGAGCTAAACCACAATACTGTGATTTATCTTGGTTGGTGAGGCATAGCTTAGGTTTCTCATGCCAGGGATCCTGAGATGATTTTGCAAGTGCTGAGCTGCTTGCAACTTATCAAAGACTGCCTCCTTGTACTTTTTGGTAACATGAATATAAATTAGGGTACAGTATATCTAATCACAACACTGAGAGGTATCTCCAGTGACTAACTGAGATGCTGTAGATTCACCTTATTGCTTAAAATCAATTTAAATAAATAAATTATTACCTCCATCATCCCAAAAAGCCACAAAAATTTGTAAATTCAGGTGTGAGGAGTGCAGTTTGTTGCCATTCTATTACATGATTCCTGGGTAATGAAAGCCTTTAAACTGTCAAAAATTCCAACACTTCCATCCTGCTGCCACTTGGGGACGAGAAAGCACAGTTACCCAGTATTACAACTTTAATATTTAAAACCAACACAGCTCATCTGTGACAGCCTTGTCAGGTTTACAGGATTGAATGAGTAGTGCTAGAAGAGCACGCATACATTATTACTAAGCCCATTTATTCATAGAGTAAGTTTCTGTAAGTGCCTTGTGTGATAACTCCTGTGTTTCTGTTACAGGATATCCTGGTGGGGCCACGTCTCTCAAATATGGTGTGTACTGTAATATAAAACGATTTATGCCTTTCCATTTGAATGAAAAATCTTTTGATTAATGCATATAACAAGCACTACATCAGCTTTAGCAGTGTATATATAGTACCAATACAAGTACATTAAAGTTAAAACCAAATTGGAAGATTAGGGAGATAAAGTCATTTGACATATTTCAAATGTTGTATAAAAATGACTAACAGCTTTAACATTAGCCATTCAATTCTTTACTTTCAGCGACCACTTTGTCAAAGTGACATTTTCCTGAAGCGACAGACATCTATGTGGATATCTACATTTGGAATCACATACCACATTTTTAAAGTATTTTCTAAGAAAAACAACAACAACAATGACAAAAAACAACAACAACAACAACAACAACAACAACAACAACAAAAACTCACTCCTCATCTATTTGCCTCCTCCAAGGCACTGCAGGTGGTGGTGGAGCCCCTGGATCTGGCCTGGATGGGAGATTTGGTGGCGCAGGTGGCTATGGACCCGGTGCCGGCTATGGACCTGGAGCTGGAGTTGGGTCAGCAGCTGGGACAGGTTACGGCCCAGGAAGAGGTTATGGTGCAGGATTAGGTGTTGGAACAGGGCCAGGGGCTGGATATGGACCTGGCACAGGGGGTAATTCAACAGAATGTGACTGAGATAAGTTCTGGTAAATTAAAACTAAAGAAAATCCTAAATCCTGTAGAAATGCTGAACCAAAAATGTATCTCATTCTTTCAGGTTATGGAGCTGGATCAAAACCTTATAAATATGGTATCAATGTTTCATTTCTTCACAATAATATGATGATGGATATATGGTATTATCCAAATTCCACTACTGACCAAATTATTCTGGTTTGATCCTGGTGTAGGCCTAGGTGGAACAGGTGGTGGTGGGGTTCTTGGAGGTGGAGCAGGACGAGGTGGTGAGTCAGCATTATATACTGTTACACAAATTAAATCATTTGAAATAAACAATAGTTTTAATACATTTATTTATGTATTTTTCTCTTAGTTGGGACTGGACCGGGTGGTTATGGCACAGGACCAGGTTAGCGAAACACATCATTCAACAAAAAACAAGCATAATCGTGGTGAAGTGTTTCCTTTGGCTTTATGACAATTGTGGTAAAATAATAGCAAAAACAAGCCATTCTGTTGTTTTATTTTATAGGTGGTTATCGGCCAGATGGCTACAGACCAGGAGGATATACACCAGGAGGTTTTGGAACTGGCATTGGAGGTCCAGGTGGGTTTTCAGGAGGGTGCTTAGGTACCGAGATTTGTTAGTGTTTAGATCTATAATTAAGAGCCACACTTACAAGGGCTTTAAATATTTTACACTGTTAACTGACCTCTAACCTGCAGGGACTGCAACTGTAACAGGCCTGCAGCAGTGCTTACAGTTGCCTAAAAGTTCCACAAGTTATACTGTCAAATTGTCAGAATACAGACAAGCTGGCTAACAAGAGCAAAAACCCAACAGAAACATCCAAGTGAGGAGGTGAACAATCACGGTGCAAAATACTGTAATAATAACACTACTTTGTTATTTACTGTATTGGCTTAAGGATGAAGCTTTTTAGTCTTTGCGCTGGTTTCTATCTCATCCCAATGCCCTCTGAGTTTCATTTTGTGTGATGGGACAGTAGAAGTCTTATTTATAATCACTCTAAGATGTGTTTTTCATCTCAGTGGCACAAATGTCTCTTTATTACATTTTCTCACTGTTTTATCACTTCACATTATTAAACTTAGACTTGATTTATTTGACTGATTTCTTTACAGTGAAGTTCTAATGAAAATGTACTACTGTTAAGTTGCTTGAGAATACTATACTGTCCCTTTGTCTGAGTAGTCATTGCTTGCCTGATTTGTTATGATCCGCAGGCTATGGCACTGCAGCTGGATCTAAAGCTGCTAAGTATGGTAAGAATGGGTGTAGTTTAATTCTGCATTCTTCTTTCTTTTAATTCTAATTCTGCAAGTATAGCATAAGCATTTGTAAAACCTAAAATAATTGATTGTTCTTTTGACTCTACCTCATGCTCTTTTTCTCAAACTGCAGGACAACCAGTTGGAGCTGGAACTGGAATTGGTACTGGCACTGGTGTTGCAGGGACTGGCACTGGAACCGCAAGCACTGCAAGAACGCCAGCTGGAGCTGGTGGTAAGATCCTGCTTGGGTTAACTTAAGTATAATCAATTATAATTTAAATCAATTAATTTCAACTGTTCCTTGTAGGGTTGTGCAGAACTGATGTGCTTTGTTATTTCTCCAACAAAAAAGGGTTAGTGCAAAGCAAATGTAGGCATGGTTTAATAAGGAGTGTTGTGTGTGTGTGTGTGTGTGTGTGTGTTATGTAAACTGAGCAAGAAATTACTGATTTTTAGCCATTATCACTGCGGTAAGTAATTTCCTCTTTAATCTCCCCTGGAGCCCTCAGAACTGAGTCTTTGACAATCGATGAGAAAAAATGAAAACAAATCCTGTCACCCTTCTCTCCCAAGCCATTGAATTAGTGCTAACAATGATAATGTGGGAGGGAAAAATTATAATTATGATGACAAGGGGTGAGAGAAAAACTAAAGAGAAGAGGGAGACGAGAACAGAAAACAACAAAGAGAATATGGTACTGAATTTGAAGAATTCTGAAATATAATTTTGTCTAATTTTTGATGGAGCAGCAGGAGGAGTTGGAGGAGCCACACCAGCTCCAGGATCAGCAGGAGGTGCTGCTACAGGCACAGCAACACAAGGTATATTACTTGCAAGAGGAGGGCTGTGTCAGTGTTTAACATTGTGTTGGCATTAAGCATTTGGCGATAAATTTACTATTGGACCATTTTGATCTTTCATCTCCATCTCCATTTCCATTTTAGGCACTTAGCTGGTGCACAGCCAGTTGCACTCAACCTAACAAAACACTATAGCATATCCTTAGACGCATGAACATTACCAAAGCAATGAATTCACTGAGGTCTTCTCTATAATCGTGAGTAATAATTTACTGTAAAATGAGCACTAGTTCTTCATTCTAACGTGACCTTGTCTGCCACCTTATCACATTTTCAGGCCCTGGTGGTGTCGGAGCTGGAAAGGATGGAAAAGATGGGGATGGTGCTGGAAGTCCAGGTGACTATCAAGTTTGATGATGGAATGACAAACTCAGCTTGTATAAAAATACATCAAATAGGTTTCTTCCTACTCTTTTGTTGAATGTGTTTGGCCGACACATGGAATTGAAGTCACTGTGTTTAGCACAGTTTGTTTGCTATTAAGCAGAGCTGTATTGTTTATTAATTTCAAGAAAAAAAGGATGATAGGTTGTCAGACTATTTTATCACACCTTGCATACATTTTTAACAGGAGGCCACTGTATTCCAGATTTTTTTTCTGTCTGTAGTGTGAACCTAATCCTATATCCCTGATTATAGCTATAAGCAGTGCTCTTTTCAATATTCTACTCTCATTCCAGGTGAGGGCAGCATTGACAGTGTAATAGAAGGGTCTGGAAGTTCTGTAGGTGAAGGTGGGTGTAAACCCAGCAAGGCGTGCTCAGTTTTTCAAAACCTATCTTTTCTTAACTTGGCATGACATGTGGCATTTGCACACGCCCAGCACTTTAAAATTTAAAGTGCTGGGCATGTTTAAAGTTTAACAATCATAATCATAATTATAATCATAAATAATTAATCCAGGTCTAAGATCAGAGCATTACGGAAAATGACCTACAGGCTGACACACCTGAAAAAAAAAAGAAAGAAAGAAAAAAAATCTGTTTTATAGATGACAGTATTTTTCAATCTGCAAAACATGCTATATATAATGTCATTTTACATTTTTTATTACATATGCAACGGCCTTGTGTTTGGCTGGTGATTTCTTATGAATAATGTACACATGGCCATGACTACAACAATATCCTCACAGGAGGTACCGGCATCACTGGTGGGCCAGTTGGTACAGGTGCTGATGGAGATGTGCTGAATGGGACAGGAATCCCCATAATTGGTGCAAAACCAGGTACTTTTTTCAAATACTGCTTAATACTATGTTATACTCATTCAAATACTTCACATAACATATTATAATAAAAGATGTATTGGGTGGGTTTTTGCTATGTAGAGCGATGTATTTTTTCTCTTTGCATTCTTGTTATTCTCGACGTTCATGTTTTTTTTTTTTTCTTGGCTCTCTTCATATAAAACAGGCCTCAGTGGGACCGCAGTTCCAGGTGAGGGTTTGTGTCATAGCCATAGCTTCTGCATGTTTACCTATACTGTTGACTATATGCTTATTCATTTGTTTTACCTTCAACATGAGTGTATCTACCATGCATTACCATTGGCTCTTGTCAAATGTTCTGCGTACAGTGCAGCAAAACAGCTGAAAGTGCTTTCATTTTATGTAGCACAGAACAGTGACCACATGTGCTTCTCAGTACATCACCCACTTTTTCTTTTCATGTCCTTTTTCATGTGCTAGTTTTGTCATCTCTCTCATTTTACCTATTTTTCAACTTAAGCAGCATAGTCATTAATATTCACTCCTAGTCATCTGTTGTGCATTTTAACCTTTCTATTATGTTTGGGGTCAATTTGACCCCATTCAATGTTTAACATCTCTACATAAATGATTAACATCTTTTTTTTTTTTTTTTTTGCTTCATATTTAATGACTTTTCCTAATTTAATGGGTACTACTGGGTAAACGTGAAATTCACATGATATGTTTTCAATGTCCTGTACACACTCTGTACACATCGGTTATAATAAATCCAATTTTAGGTGAATCAGTGAGATTTTATGGTGATTTGCATATTTTTCCATAGTCGCGTAATAGGAATACTGGATGTATAAGTGGGGGTGGTGCGTGGGGGGGTGGGGAGGGGTATGTTTTATTTAAAGGCCTATTTAGATAGTCAACAAAGAAACATAAAGTACCTGACACATAAACTTTGGTAACAATTTTAATTATAATAATTTCGTGGAGGTTTGAACTGCTCAAATTGACCCCAAACATAAAAGATGTTAGTAAATTTGAACATAACAGGAGGGTTAAGGTCTAATTTTCAACTCATATATAATATCTCAGCCACCACTGGTAATTTTGTCAAGAATACTAGAGAGATTATGCATATTGGAATGTAAAATTGGGGCTGAGAGGATGCTATGATTTAAAGGTGCAAATTTGAAACTCTGAAGGGCCATGTTTGCTACATACACACATTATTTGTGAGAGATGGCATGTTTGCTCATTTCCTGTTTACTCATTTCTGTATTTGGCATAGCAAGACTGATACAATTTGCCTTTTGTATCAAACAGGTTCCACAGGAGCAGACCCTGGTATGTTGGCCTGAATATCAAGCTGCACAGCATACAGATTACTGAAATGTTGTTTGGATTATATTTGATAACATGGTAGAAAATGGGGCTTTACTCTATATAAGCTTGTGTTTTTTCTTCCTGATGCATATGCCTGCATGAAATTCCTTATATAGGCACTCTTCAGATTTACACAAAAGCTGGCTGATAAAATACAATGGTATATCACGCTATTGCAAATGCTTTTTTTAAAATTTATCATTTTGATGTAAATCACAACATATCTCCACTGAAATACTTTTACAGCTGTCACTGGTTTACCTGTACAAGAGAGTGAGTGTTTTTCTCACATTATCACACCAAAGCACTCTACATTGCATGGCTTTTATAAGATTCACAAATTAGCTGCCTAAAAACATAACATTTTATGTACATATGTACTTTTGCACCATTCACATTCAGTAAGTGTAAACTGTTAGATTCAAAATTTTTAAGATTTCTGACTTAAAGTTATTATCTGTATTTTTGCCAGTTGGTGGTGGAGCTGTACAGCCAAGTGGTAAGTAAGTGGTATATATATAATACATCTAACTGAGTCAACTGTAGATAGTTTTATAGGCTTTCCCTAACAATATTTCTCATCTTGTTTCAAACAGCTGGTACAACTGTTGGTGAGTATTTGCATATTCCAATCGTAGCCCCTGTTGGCCTGCAAAACAATAGTGATGCCAGTATTTCCTGTAGTGTATTTTTTTTTCCTGCAGTGTTACCTGGATTGACTTAAAAGCTGTTGCCCAGATGTCTCTCTCATGTGTTTTCTCTCTCTCCCTCTGATCTTCAGGTGGTACAGGACTGCCCTCTGGAGGTGAGATATCCTATAACTGTTAAGTTGGACATACACAGTGCAGTAAATCTATAATTCCTGCTTGTGTGTCTTTGTTTTTGATAGCCTGTTTCATTTCAAAATCCTCTCGGCAGAGATCTTGAACAATAAAAATAAAAATGATCATTGATGTGTACTAGATTTCACTTTATGATTTTTGCAGGTGCTGGTGGGGATGTTGCAGGTGGGACACTACCTGGAGCTAAACCTCTCAAACCCCCAGGTAACCCAAATAACTGGACTACAATTCAGGATTACTTAGTCATAGCAATTACCAATCACTAGCAAAGTAGCTGGAAATTAAAAGGTGGGTAATCTGTGGCCTCCAGCTTGTCATCACCACAAGTCATACAGCAACCAATATAAACAAAAATCAATTATTCGTTCAGAGAAGCATAATTTCTCCTTTTTTCCTAGACCCATATCATCAAGACTTGAATCACTCTTGTACTAGTTATTATGTTGCATAGTGGATTTAGAATTTTAGTCACTTCATCCTTCACCTTTGGTTCAATTATTTCATTGCTGAAATAGAGTTCTCTGGCTCTATCTGCAGGTGTCCCCAGAGGAGATACGCCAGGTGAAGGAGATGGAGAGGGAGGTCCTGATGGAGAAAGAGCAGGAGTACCAGGTGGTATAACAGGAGGTCCTAGTGGTGAGGGAAGAGGAGATGGAGTTGCGACTGGAGCTGGAGTTGGACCCAGTGGTACAGGCAGTGGAGTAGGAGGAACAACAAAACCACCCAAAGGTGTGATACCACTGTGTCGACCATTATCTACCACTGTCACTTGTTCAACTAGACTTTCAAACTGGGTAATGCAGACATTACTGAAACAATGTTAAAAATGAATTATTATATTAATTGTGAGGGAGTAAGAAATCTCATATTGATGCATGCAAGTAGAACATGCTTACACATGAATAAGTGTACTCATGTATATATATGTTTCAATTAACCAGTTAAGTGCATTTAATACATCTGAATATTTTGTGAATGTGATTCAGTAGATTGTGCTTTCTTTCCAATAATGATTATTCTTGTCAAAGTCATAAAAATAAAATCCCTCAAATCCCTTCTATCCAATATTAAGATTTAAGATAGCTGTTTTTTCTCTGAAGCCTATGGACCTGATGGAGCTGTAGCTGGAGGTGTAAGTGGTGGGCCTGGGGGAGTAGGACGAGTTCCAGCAGGGGTAGGAGTGGGTCCAGGAGGAGTCGGAGCAGGTCCTGGAGCAGTAGGAGGAGGCCCAGGGGGAGTAGGAGCGGGTCCAGGAGGAGTTGGAGCAGGTCCTGGAGCAGTAGGCGGTGGTCCAGGAGGAGCAAGCCTGGTACCTGGAACTGGTGGTGCAGGTGGAGCAGGAACAGGAACCCTTAAACCTGGCAAAAGTGAGCTACTGTTCTTTTCCATGTTGTGCTAAACTTGATGATGCCATATTATGGGTTATTAGGTTAATACATACACCGTACATTTTCTTTTGATACATCCTATACATTGCCTATCACAGGTTATGGTGCTGGTGGCGCTGGAGGAGTTTTACCAGTAGGAGGTAGGCTGACCTGCCTCATCCTTGCCTGCTTAAGTTATGGCAATTATACTGTATGACTCAAATGTATTGAGAAATATACATGTTTTCAAATGTTTCTCAGGAGTACGTTACCCATCTGGGGCTGGCGTAGGAGCAGGAAAACCAGGCAAAGGTAACTTCAACTGTCAAACTATATGCACCTTTCTATTAAGAAAACTGGACCTACGCATGGCCAATCCTACATGGTAGATTTTATGTTTTTTGTTTTTCTATCAGGATATGGCACTCTTGGGGCAGGAGGCCAGGGTGGGATTGGACCTGGTGGCTATGGGGTTGGTCCTGGGGGCTATGGTACTGGTCCAGGAGGTTATGGTGCAGGACTGGGAGGCTATGGAGCTGGGCCTGGAGGGTATGGGGCTGGACCTGGTAGCTATGGCAGCAGACCCGGAGGCTTTGGTGCAGGACCTGGGGGATATGCAACTGGACCTGGAAGCTATGGAGGCAAGACTGGGAGCAGACTTGCTGGCATTGGTGGAGGTCCTGGAAGTACCGGGACCCTAGGTGCTGGAGGGGTAGGAACTAGTCCTGGAGGAGTGGGTGGAAGCCTGAGAGGAGGTTTAGGAGGAGGTCTTGGAGGAGCAGCAGCAGGAGGCCTTGGTGGAGTTGGTGGACCAGGTGGATATGGTGGTGGTGTAGGACCTGGTGGTAAGTTGACACTCAGGAGTATAGATTACTATAATTGAAACTAAGTAGCCAGCATGCCAAAAAGTAGAGATTAGATTAGATGACAAAAGAGAGTGACATTTAAACATGGTCTAATTTGAATATTGTGTAACTGTAATTATTGTATGCATTTGCTATCCAGGCTCCAGATATGGCACGGGTACAGGAACAGGCACAGGAAAACCACCTAAAAGTATGATATGAATTAACAGATGCAGAGTATACAAACACTGATTGAATCATTCTCATTCAACTCAAATCACACCATTCTTTGTTTTCAGGTTATGGGGGAGCAGCTGCTGGGGGCACTGGGGTCGGCCCTGGTGGCTATGGGACTGGACCAGGAGGAGTTGGTGCTGGTCCCGGAGGTTATGGACCAGGTGGGTAAGGGCATGGGGGACCTGGCACTGGACTAGGAGGGGGTGGAGTTGTGCCTGGCAGTTATGGACTGGGAGGCACTGGACAAGGTGGATATGGGCCAAGCACTGCTGGTAGTGGGCTAGGTGGCATTGAAACAATGCCAGGCAATGCTGGACCAGGTGGTGTTAGTTTAGGACGAGGGAGCTATAGACCTGGTGGGGCAGGGGTTAGTCCAGGTGGCTATGCTGCTGGTGGTCAGCAACTGAGGACGAGAAAGCCACCCAAATCAGGTGCAGTGGTCACTTATTGTAACATTGTTTATTTTTTATTATGTTATAAAATAGGAGAATAGTGTGGTAATGATTAGTTGTTGTTGTTGTTGTTGTTTTAATTAGCCTATTAACTTCACTTAACAGGCTATGGCACATCTTCATTGGGTGGAGCTGGCTATGTGCCAGGTAAGAAACACGGAACAAGATTATTTTCTTTTTACATTTTAGTTTTTTTATGCTACAATGAATACAAAAAAAAATAATCTTACCTTAAACCATATCTTTTTGGCTGTTTCTACTCTACATGTACATAGAGGTGCCTTTTAATAGTGTTTTAATAAGGTGTTGGACCAAGCTGCCAGAACAGCTTCAATGTGTATTGGCCTAGATTCTACATGCCTGGATCTTTAGCCCTACTGGAAGGATGGAACACCATTCCTCTAAGCAGCCAGGCATGTATTGTTCTTTTGGTGTACACCACAGGTGAAGGATTACTCATCTGACCACATCACTTTGTTCCACATTTCTGTAGATCAGAGCCTATGGTTTTTGCACTGCTGAACACTCAAATATTCATTTGTCTTTATAATGAGGGCTTTATGCACTGAAACCCTACTATAATATCCCTCTCTATGTACACTATCTTTTAGAAGAGAGGTGCTCCATCCCTCCAGTAGAGTTTCCAACTTGGCAGCTTGTGGTGGTCCAACACCTTTACAATGACATGCTTTATTTGGATTTTATTTTAATTTGTCTGTATAGCTACGCTGTTTAGGTGGAAATCAGTATTTTAATACTACCTCAAAGAAGCAGTAGTGTTATCTGAAATGAAACAAAGAAGAGATACTATTGTACTCCAACCACCTGTGGCTATTTGCAAGGTGGGGGAACAGGAGGTGTTGCGGGTGTTGGTCCTAGTGGATTTGTGCCTGGAGGTGTTGGACCAGGGGGTGTTGGGACTGGACCAGGTGGCATTGGACCAGGTGGTGTTGGGACTGGACCAGGTGGTGTTGGGGCCGGACCAGGTGGCTTTGGACCAGGTGGTGTTGGGACCAGGCCAGGTGGCTTTGGACCAGGTGCTATTGGGACCGGGCCAGGTGGCTTTGGACCAGGTGCTGTTGGGACCGGGCCGGGTGGTGTTGGGACTGGGCCAGGTGGCATTGGGACTGGGCCAGGTGGCTTTGGACCAGGTGGTGTTGGGACCGGGCTAGGTGGCTTTGGACCAGGTGGCCAAGGATTAGGACCAAGAAAGCCTCCTAAATCAGGTAATTAATAATTGTGTCTTTACCACAAAGCAATCAGCAATACATGATGGGGACATTTATATTGTTTTCTTGTGTCATGTACGACAAATAACTGGAAGAAAAGTGTTTGGTCATATCCTTTCACCATGTATCTTCCATCAGGTTATGGTTCGTCCTTGTTGGGTGGAGCGGGCTATGGACCAGGTGAGGTTTTCCACTTAAGTGTTTAATGTCTGATATAAGCATTTAGGTGATAGATACTCTTTTCATTTTAACCTGTATCTGTACCTGTTGTCTTGGGTGAGATTAGGAGAGGGTACAGGAACTGGCCCTGGTGGAGCTGGAGCTGGACCAGGCGGTTTGGGAACAGGTGGATATGGTCCTGCTGGGACTGGGACTGGCCCTGGAGGTTACGGTCTTGGAGGTGCTGTACCAGGTGGCTATGTACCAGGAGGTGCCGGAGCTGGAACAGGGGGTTATGGGCCTGGTGGGGCAGGTGGATTTGGACTAGGTGGCCAAGGGCTGGGGACACGGAAACCTCCTAAGTCAGGCTATGGCTCATCGTTGGGTGGAACTGGCTATGGACCAGGTGATATTCTCTGCTGACGATCACACATTTTAACAAGAGGTGCTAATAATTATTACAATTGTTAATACAGTCACTGCATACTGTATAAAAGGTAGGCTATACTGGGAACCAGAGTTATAATAGCTGTAGTATAATATTGATGTCTTTGGAGAAACTGTGCAGTACAGGAGACCAAGTCACAAAAAATCCTTGCTGTTAAAAAATCTTTGAACATAAAGAACTGAGGAATGAGGAATATAATAGTCACAGTGACATCCCCTGTCGAGTCTTTACTGGGCTGTGTGAAACATGGGAAGTGAGATTTCTGCCTGTGAACATGTTTTCTTTTTGGAGCAAAAGTTTTATTAGGAGCATAAAAGGGTGAGCCATGAGATCATGTTACCTCAAAAATTCATAAACCATACCTGCATGTTGCCCCAAGAGCTGGTGATGTCGCAAGCCAAGGACAGAAATATGCAAATGAGCCCCC
This sequence comes from Myripristis murdjan, assembly GCF_902150065.1. NCBI lineage: Eukaryota > Metazoa > Chordata > Actinopteri > Holocentriformes > Holocentridae > Myripristis > Myripristis murdjan. The sequence goes on along the minus strand of NC_043993.1, from coordinate 12,255,004 downwards.
TTCCATGCACTGAAACTGCACATTGGTACATGAACATTGTTTAAAAAATAACCAAAAGTGGAGCAGTTGCAAGAAATTAAATGAACTTTGTTACTTCCTGTTGAATATTGACATACTTCTACATATTAGCTGGGCCACGGTCTTACTGATTCATATTCAGTTGGGGTGGAGATTCAAGCTGTTCTACTGCTAGCCAATAGAGGGCACCATCTGTCTCATCATCACCAAGGAATCTGCATTGGCTCCAAAAGTCAAGGCAAAGCAATTTCCAAAATTACACTTAGTGGCCCCGAGGGTGCTATAATTACGGGTCAAACAAGGGCATATATTTGTTACTGATTAGCCGAGAGGGAGTCTCCAAGATACATGAGGGAAATGTTACTGGTTTTCCTTTTTACTGTTCACTTAAAATATGAACTTATAGTCCTACGTAAGTAATGCATAATTAAACTAATACACCCAAACCCTTCCTATGTTCATAGGTGGAACTATAGGAGGGGTTCCTGGTGCAGGACCAACAGGAGTTGGCCCAGGTGGGGTCCCAGGTGGGTTTCCTTCCTTCATAGAAGCAAAATAGTTATGCACTGTAAGCTGTCATAGCACTAGTATTCATTGATTCATTGACTGATGACATTAAAATTGGAGTTTGAAGGTTTTCACTTGCCAACAGTGGTACTTTAGTTTTAAGAAACCATAGCATCCAAACAACTGTTTCAGGTATCAGTTCATAGTCCTCGCCAGTTTGCCTGATGTTGAATATATTCTCCTATGACAATACTTGGGTTTGTCGAAATGTGAAAGTACCTCATTAGTAAATTCTCTCTCCGCTATACACACTATATGTCTCCTGATGTTTTTGCAAGCTTGATTGATTCTTACACCCATGCCTGTCCTGGTTGTGGAACAGGAGGGGTAGGAACAGGAGCAGGAGGTGCTGCAGGAACAGGCCAGGGAATAGGAGGTGGACCCGGTGGCTTACCAGGTCAGTTTAACTTGAACATTAATAAAGTACAACAGTAATGGCAGAGTAATATTTTGTATTCTCAGATGAGTGACATTTGCAGCTGATTGGATTCATAACTATGGGGAACTCTGCTCAAATTCATATGCCTGCAAATGTGCAGTTTTCCTACATTACAACAAGTGAGGGACTATACAGTCAGACAGATACATAATGCATGTAGTGCAGGCTGTAATGTCTTTATTTGTCCAACAGGGGGTGTTGGCCCTGGCTATGGAAGCATAGCTGGTGGGAGTTACCCAGGTAAACTCTAAGCTCTCTCTCTCTCACTCTTTCTGTCACTCATCATACTCCTTTTTTCACAGTACCAATGAGAAGAGATAAGAGATGGATATATTGGACTCCCTAAATCCCCTCAAAGGGTGAAACCCAGAGTTATAGTCTATACATCCTATACCATACAGTATAGGATGTATAGAAAAATATTTGTATCCTAAATTCACCAGTGTCACAGCCTTACAGCCTGGTGAATGTTGGTTTTGACCTGTTTGCACTCGTTTCATTGCTGTGACAACAACAGGGTGAATGGGGATACTGTGAGGATAACCAATTGTTTATTATCACTGATTTGGCTCTCTTTCCTGTTTTTGTTCCCTAGGATATGCAGGAGCTGGACAGAAATGTAAGAAAACTCACTCTGTCCTCTGGGACATACATGCTCCAATTAGTTACAAGCTCTTAACACACATATGTCCATGCATGCACTAGATGCACAAAGCACACGTTGACATATAATCATCTTGATGAGAAAAAATTATCCAACCTCTCCCTCTCTGTCCGTTTTATGCACTGAAATATAAAAACCTAGAAATTTGCTAAAGGGGAATAGCTGAGCCAGTTGAAAAGAGATGTGCAATGGGGAAAACTATCCAAAAAAAGGAAGCATTTTTGTCATCTGGCCTAAAGGCTTCTAAAAAATAAGCCTAAAAATATGATCATTCTGAAATTGGTGTTGAAATAAATAAGCACATACATTATTCTTGCATTACTTCCGGTTATGGGTATTGCTGTAAGGTGTCCTGCTTCAAATATATTTATCAGTCAAATATCTGCAGACTAACGGTCCTCTTAACTTCATGGTCCTACAGCCACAGCACAGAAGGCAGCCAAGTATGCAGCCTTGCAGGCCTTACTGGGACCCGGAGGCTACAGAGGTAAACATCTTAGACAAAGCACTGCTTTACAGTCAGCCATATCTATATTTTCAACCATACCCTGCGAAACCATTGTAAACATCATCATTACCTCTACTGATTTATTTGACCTCACATAAAAGTCACAGAGTATCCATGATTTTACAAGACTGCGATGACTAATTTGGTTTAAATACATAACAATCACTATTATATTAACAGACCATAGAACATTTTGCACTGGTAAGTAAACAATGGTTTCTCTGTTCTGGTCCTCAGGCGCTGGATGTCAGGGTAAATACTGTCGCCGAAGGAGGAAGTGAGAGACCAACTGACAGGAAGTGACCTCATTGAAACCGTGGTGCTATTGCATGACTCAGAATGAAAGTTTTACCTGCCATAGAAGCTAAAGCTTCAGCACATTCCACATGTTATGCTATCCTTTAATGTTGTCAGATTTTATGTATGGTCTCTTTCAAATAAGGCAGTGGTTCTCAACCTGTCTGGCTGCTGAGTGCAACACCTACTCACACTCCCATCACAGGGGTGCATATACGGAGTGGTGAGCCTTATAAACAAAGGACAGAGTTGTTTCCTAACTAATTATTTAATGAACCCTAGATGCTTAAAACTGCTCAGCATTTCACAAACAAGAAAATGATAATGAAACTAATCCAATTCCATAATTATATTGTGACACCCTGAAACTGAAGAACACTGACAACCAGGTTGAGAACCACTGAAAATACAAGATCAAGATTTTTGTCTTTTAATTGTGGATAGGGCCAAGCTGTAGAGTTTAACTAGTTGTTTTTTCTGTGCAAATGTCAGCCATACCATGAATCCTACTGGTGAACACTGATATCAAGGACTCCCTCAGGGCAGCTCCTTCAGACCTGTCTGCTTGCTGATACAGTGTTAAAAAAGCTTTTCCAAGGCCACAATTTATCCAGTTGCACTGGATTTTCCTACAGTCTGCACAGTGTGTGATGTTTGCACCAGATTGCGATCTGTTTTTTTATTCACTGTTTCTAGCTTTAATGTTTAACAGCAAACACTCATGGATAATCTGTCCAATGGTGTGTATAGACAGAAACATAGACAGCTGCTATTTTGGGGGACTGTGAACAAGAGGGAATCTAGGGAGCATTTTTATGGTGTGGTGTTTTGAGTCATGACTATCTGATCCCTGAGAAGCAGTCTGTGTTCATTTCAACTGCATTCATGCTTTAAATCCCCTACTGGCCTCCGCAATTTCTACAATTATGGGAGCTTAAAGTCCCTCATCATTAACATGTGGTCTTGAGACATTCACTTATTAATGGCACTGATTTATAGCTACACAACACTAATTGATATTAGTGTTTAAGCTGCATAACAATTTTGTTAAAGATGCCTCAGCATTTTTTTTCCTGAATATTCAAGTAGTAATGTGCTTGTGATGAGGGTATGGCGAAGGTTAAATCTGGCTTGTACATTTGCTCTTGATGAAAGCTGTCATCAAGTTAAATGTGAGATATTATAATTATGATATTGTAAAATGGTGGGTTAAAATACCCTCCCTCTGATAAACATCAAATCACTGTATTTTTTATGTACCTCCTGTAACAGTGATGGAAAATGTGTTCAAGTTCACTTATCTTTTTAAATTATGTTGTCAATTATGTTGAAATGCAAAAAAATAAATAAATAAAAAGCTTTAGCTACTTAGTCTCATTTTAGGAATGTAAGTGCATTAAACGATTTTAAATGTTTGAGTTATTTTGTGTATGTGTGTGAGAGTTTGAACCATTTTTAAGCATATCTGCTACAATGACAGTGAAGTGCTTTATTTTCTACATTGTCCTTGATTATGTACTGAATATGACACGAATGTAATCTGTAATGTCATTTGGATAAAAAAAATCAACTAATTCTTCATTTATTCTTTCATTTGAATTTGCATTTGTGTCTGTACAGTTTAGCCCAACTTGTGTTTTTAACAACTGTGTTTTATATGTGGCACATGAAGAAAATGATGCACTTTTGTATACAATATACTATTTCTGACAATCCTCCCAAAAATAAAGAAATGACCAATGACTGTTGTAAGGCCATTTTTTTTTTAAATCTTTGCATAAAATGTGAAACTCAAATATACAGGTATTGTCAAGGTAGACAAATGTGGTAGTTGCAATTTTGTGTCCTTGTATTTATGCACTTTTTCAAACATGATGGGACAAACACCCTGCGCCTGTCAGTTTATGAGGCTTGCAGTTCCCAAAGCAGGGATTCATCTGCTGTCATGGTATACCACTCCCGTAAATTATAGTCTGTGGCTATTCATAGAGTGACTGGGCAACATGTGAACTAATGCTGGAAACTGCACCTCAGGTTCTGTATATCCTTATAAGCAATCTTCATGCATGCTGCAATACAACGATAATCACATGCAGAGCAACTGAATATATTCATTGGTTTGAATATAGTCTCATGCTCTTCAAGTGAAATGACTGACAACAGAACCTGACTCACATAGATCATCTAATGAGGCATCTACAGCACATGGGGAAGCTATATACTGTACAGTATCAGTGTTTTTTCAGTTATCTGGTTGTGAGCTTTTTTTCCCATACGTGTGGCAAGACTTACGTCGCCTCATCCCTCTTTGTCTCTTGTGTGCGATGAATAGAGTGCTTTAGGATCAGGACTTGGGACAGTGCAGTAATTGGGGCATTCATAAACAGATTATGACTAAAACTCACACTCACACAAACTCCCTCTTGCCCTCTCTCTCTCTCTGCCTCTCTCTCTCACACACACACACGGCTTAACACATGATCACATAAACACCCAAGTACCCACACTGTAGCACCGGTGCCATACCTTTACATAATCCATCCTCTCTAAGCCTCACTACACACACTCTGTAGTTTCTGTGCATGGTGCAGAGGACTGTAACCGTATATCTGTCACTTGAAGTCACTACATACTGGAGGTTACAGGAGGAGGGCGGAGTAAAGAGTCTATGCCAGGATAGGCCTCTTTGCCAGCAGCCAGCAGAGGGAGACTGGCCAGCTGGTGTCAGTGGGTCAGAGTTATTTCCCTCACAGCTACAGACCGCACATTAGCGAGAGAGCTCATCTGCACAGGAAACGTCTGACTGCATGGAGGGGAAAAAAGACACCGCCTGCTCACCAGTCACAGTACAGTATGTGTGCGACATAGAAGACCCACTCATGTAGGCGACACACAACTGATAAGCCTGATAAGCTCCATTCCTTACTGGAGGTTTTCCTTCTAAACCAGCATTCTCTTAAGGAAAGGGTGGATTATTTCTGAGTGACAGGCATATGTCGGTGAACTGATAAGGCAGAATGTCACGACGAGACCAGAGATTTCGGAGAGGAATGAAAGGAAGGTAAGAACCACTGTAGTTTACTGCTGAAGTGTGTTTGTGCAAGTGTGAGTGAGAGAGAGCGAGAAGAAAAAGTGAAAAGTGATTGTGAAAGAGAGTGTATCTTCACAAATAGTATTTCAACATCTAGAATACTTCCTGCAACAGAAATCTGCTGCCTACAGATAGATACATGAGAAAGACATGGTGCAATATTCTGGCTACATCAAGTATGTGTGTCAGTAGTAGTTTATGCTACCATGACAATTTCAGACAAAGTTATTGTGCTGTCAGGTGTCCCAGCAGCCCACAGTACAATGATTTATATTTTTAAAAGGAAGCTGACCAGGGTGATATCTAGACAGAACAGGGAGGAAACCAAGGGAGGAGAATACGTCATCAGAAATTGGCATTTGACCCTGGTTATTATCCTTACATCATATCATGCTTTTGTTTTTTTAAACATCATGTTCTATTGTGTCTGCAGACCCGCTCTGTGTCACAGGAACAGGGGTTAGGATAGAGAGGATGTTTGGGAAAGGCTTAAGGTAGCGGAAACGAGCAGGGCAAGCCAAGGTAAGGAGAATACTCAGAGACAAAGGGAGAGAGAGGTGGTGTGAGAAGAAAATATGACAGGGATACAATCTCTGATTTTATGTGTGGGTTGATTGTTTTATGAGGACCCAGATGTTTAGGAGGAATCACAGATGTGAAGCTGCTGAGAGGTCCCACATCTGTTGCCAGAGGCAGAAAAACAGACAGGAGGTCAAAAATAAACCTGCAGCTGTCTCTGATGGTTATATTCCTTTATCATTTCCTCAGCAATGAATGAGAGGCAGGTCTAACAGATGTGGCACTTCCCAAGCTACATGATGGACTGCTGTACTATCGTATATCCCAGGGCACAGCTTGTGTTAGGATCCAAGACTCTGAGTAACTTTAGAAGGATGCTCATTCTCAAACCAAGTTTCTCCTGAATACTGGCTGCTGTGGAAATAGAGCTCAGGACCACAAGTAGGTTAGTCTCTTCTTGAAGTCAACTTGTCTTCTGTCCATAATAAACTTGCCATTAAAGTAATAATCTCTGCAATCTTTTTATGTAATTAAATGTTCACTTTACAATTCCCTATCGCCAGCTGGTATAACAAAATAGTTGTCCTCCACCCAGTTCATGAAAGCTTATGCACTTTGCACTTTTAAATACCTGGTGTCAAATGGGTGGTTCCTAGGAAAAATACTTTAATACATAGAAAGTGATGTGTTGTACATTTTTGTGAGTGGTGAGAGGAGTTTGTTTGAAATTAACAGAAGAGGAAACTGATAGCCGGGAAGCAATGCCAAAGAGCAGTAATTACAGAAACTGCATCAGCACCAAAACCACGGGTAAAAAAATGACAATAGTGATGATTTATTTTACTGCATGTTGAGCTGGATGTATGAAATTACAAGGTTATATATCTTGTGTGTTATCAAAAAACACATGGTTAAGGCTATGTTGCTATTGTCAGAAAAAGCCTCTTACATGGGAGGGGAGCAGATTCTTTACCTTTCCCCCAACTATTTAATTCTCAATTGTGCAGCAACCCATTGTAGGAGTTGCATGGCATTTACATGCAAAGAGAGAGAGGAAACATGGAGCTTTACTCTGTCCAGGAAGTCACCTCCCACTCCAGTGGTAGTGTTGGAGAGATAAGGAAGCTGGTTTTGACTGTAAATTTTGGTGGCCCTGAGAACTCAACACACTGCAAATAGACAAAACCCAAGCTTCATCTTCATTTTGCAAACACATGCATAATTTAGAAATTACACCAAACAACAGTGGAAGTGTTTCCAGAAGACATGTGATGAACATGTACTGTAAACAGTGACTCCAAAAATTAGCTTATAGACCCTGAAAATTCATTTTGGCAAGCTCTGAATTTGCAATGTGTTTTCTAAATGCTTCTAAATGGTGTCAAATTGATGAAGATGTTTTCTTAATTCGTCTGTGTTTTGTCTATTTGCATGTGTTTTCTTAAGCTGCAGTGTGCTGAGCTCTCAGGGCTACCACAGTAAAGAGCTATTATTCTACACCAAGCTTCAACCAAGATGCCCTGAAAGTTTTTGTGGTTTCTTTTTGCATTTGTGAAGGAACTAACAGTGAACAGAAAGACAGTATGTCATAATGCTTGCATTTTAGTGGGTTCCCTATAGGGCGGAAATCAATGATCTCAGAATTATAATGCTCATGTGAAACTAGCAGTATGCTTATGTCAGAGTGTTTTTATGTTGTCATATGACTGATGAGTGACCTAGTAGTGTGTAGCATCAGTACCCTTATTGTAAGAAGCAGTATTATTTCGGCAGCTGACCAGAAAAAGTGCAGCATGGGGCAGAGAGATAAAGAGTGTTTTCTTCTTTCAATGACATCAGCAACTCAGTGTCTGCACAGCATAATTTAGACTCCATAACTGGATTTCCCCCATGCATGTCCGGATAAACATCCAGGCAGGTTTGATGGTCAGTTTAACTTGGCCACAAACGAAAGCATGATGTTGTCATTCAATGCAGGCAACTTATACGATACCAAGGTCGAAAGGGTCAAGAGAGGCAGGGGGTTAGATATCAGTGTCACTGTACACTTTATGTTTAAACAAGTTGAGGAGATAATCTCTGGTTCAGCTGACCTGGAAGTGCTCCACCTGATCCTGCGTGAGACGATGAAACAGGTCGACTTTCCTCGCAAGTCTCATGTGTTCCATCACTGATTGGGCTCATATTACAGTGCACGAACACACCTGAAATATCTAAAGTATTCCCCATTGACTCCTCCTGTCTTGTCTTCATTGCTCTACTTCTTCCTAATCACTATCATGGTTCTTTGTTTCCACTCTTCATCCAATTCCTCTCTGCCTTCCTTATCATCTCTTCTACCCCTGCCATCTCTTCTCCTGTCTTCATCTGGTGCTCCTCTTCACCAGGTGCTGTGAATGTGGCTGTATCCTGTCTCACTGGTACTATGAGAGAGACGGACAGCTCTTCTGTAAGAAGCACTACTGGGCTCGTTACGGGGAGCACTGCCACGGCTGCAAGGAGGCTATCACAACAGGACTCATCATGGTAACAAGTTCGTCACTGAATATAAACAAAGAATACAATACCATGCTATTCAGTATTGTCCATATGTTAAATGAACAACACATTCTTATTAGAAAATACTGTACAATCTGTCCAACAGTCAAAACAAATTGCAAATTGTGCTAGCATACAGTTCTTACCGTTTTTAAAAAATCTTATTCAATGTGCAAACTACAATCTCTAAATGCACTTCAAACCCACTACTGAGGAAAGAGCCATTTCCTGACCAACCTTCCTCTTCCGGCCTGGTTTTGTCAGGTTGACCACCAATTCATTGTGTTCAGTCACAATATCACAATCAAAGACCAAGCTGTACAATCCTGAGCCACCGCCAGTTCAGCAGATAATCCTCATTACTGGCTACAAAACATTTTACACTCAGCCACTAACACGTTGACTTAATGTTGATAGGCTAGTTTAAAAATAAATGACACATGGATATTTCAAGGCCACCCTTAAAACAAGCTGGTTAAAATGCCTTGGCGTCACCTTGCAATACATGATAAATTCACAAACAGGTGCATGGCCATATGCTCTGCAAGATTTGAAATGAGAATCATGTAATCTCAAACTGTAAAGCCATCTACTACCTAAATTTAAATCAATCTTGTTTTCTTCCTGATATGAAAGTAAATGTTGTTATTCTTCCTCAACTCTCAAAGCACAGGATATTCACTGTGAATACTGACATCCGGATATTACATGGCCTGGATGCAGGAATGTGCACAAAGAACTTTCATAATTCAAAACTGCATTTGACTCATTATTTCTAACCCATCTAACTCACCTATCAAAATTTCATCTAATGGAAAACCAGGATCATTCTCTTTTTCTTTCTATTGTGTTACACCACCCTTACTGTACAGGTCGCTGGAGAGCAGAAGTTCCACCCTGAATGCTTCACTTGCATGAGTTGTGGAATGTTTATTGGAGATGGAGATACCTTCACCCTAGTTGAACGCTCCAAACTCTATTGGTATGTTGTATGCTCAGAAAAGGGAAGGGAGAAATGAATCATCCATATTGTTCAATCGCAAAAGAGCATATATGAGACGCTACAAAAAGAAGAAAATGGGAAAGCTGTTTCTTATTCCCATGCATGATTTTGATACTGATGTGTTTGCACATTGTTTTTCTATCTCTCTATGTTTTCCTGTCTCTCATGCAGTGGCCACTGTTTCTGTCAGGGTGTAGTATCAGCCGTAAAACCAACTTCACCGCTGACCAAGAGTTCTCATATGGTGGCGCTGGTGTCCCTCCCTCCCAGTGCAAATGGCAGACGGGGAGTGTCTGTAACCACAGACCTCAGCAAAGAAAAAGGCTCTTTGGTCACAGTGACAGAGTGAGTTCTATGGGTCTCAAAGGGGAAGTGAAGTGTGAATTTTACATTTGACCATTTTCAGTTACAGCTGGTTTCAGTATTATAAACTAGTTATGCATGTCACTGTTCTAACTGGTTGTTTGAATTTCAACTTGATTACTGGTCATTTCACATCACTTTAGCTGTTTCATAGACTTCACTTTCATTCTTTTATTTTGTCTGTTTTGCTTTCATTTTCACTGTTAATCTTTCACTTTTTTACACTTTTTACTCTCATTTACAGATTGCACTGATCAGTTTTACACAATTTCACTTTCACAGTTTTACTCTTTCACTTTTCTTTCACCCTTTTACTCTCATTCTCTTCTACTCTTATTCTTTCTTTCTGTCTGCCAGGTGTGTTGTTCACATACACATACAATGGCACACTAATACTGCCACTACTCCTAAAACTAACACTGTCTCTACCAATACTTTGGTACAATTCCTTACATTATTTCGACTACAGCATAACTGTACCAGACGAACTGTATACTTAACATGACTTTTGGAAATGTTAGCTAATTAGCACTGAATGTTTGGAATGTCTGGAACTGTAAGTGCAACTGCACATCTTAAATTTAGTGTACATCTTATTTTGCATCTTTGATGTCACGGAGTGCTAGAAAATAAAAGTGATGCTTTGTGGTGCTCACAGTGTATCGCTGTATGCTGATTTGAGATAACTGCATTTTGGAAACTCTGAACTGATGTTTTGTCCACTTTCCTGCTTGAAATTCCACATTTAAGGGCCACTCCACTATATTTTCCTACTTAGAGGCAAATTTTCCAATTTCAGACATTTATGGAATGCAGCATACAACAAATTCTACCATTTCTACTCTTTTTACCTCTTACCACTACTACTGCTGCTTTTATTCCTACTAAAAAATTGGCAACACCTTAATAACAACCAAGGAAATACCTGGTAAAGACCTAGTAACATCACAACATTAAAGGTTAGGTTTCTTAACACAGATGCTTGCAGCTATCACACATTTTATGCAGGAAATATATTTTTTGATTAGTAATGAACTCTAATTAAACCACCAAACTTCTCATCCATAATTCCCCCTCCTTTTGTCTTACCGCTCATTTCCTCCACCTAATCACCCCCTCTGCTCATCTGCCTCAGACTAGACTCAGCCCTCCTCAGTCATGACCTTCTGTCCTCCATCCACACTGGTGACCGAGTGCTGGAAGTCAACGGCATCCCAGTCCGCAACATCTCCCTGGATGAGGTAGGCCTCAGTCATTAATTAATCATTATTACCATAACAATATATATTTTTTTACCAAGTCAATTCCAAGTTAGCGGTGCAATCAGCAGTGGTTAACCTCCAAGCAAATCAGACCATGTTGCATAAACAAAATAAAATTCAAAATGATCAGCACAGGTGATGGTGAGACTGACGCAGCCACACATGAAGACACAAAAACAGGCAGTAAGGGACATAAATCATCACTGAAACAGAAGACAAGCGAAACACACACCAATATTATATCATTATTCCTTGAATTTAAGGTTAACACCAACCCAAGACCAATAGACTACATCAGACATCAGCATCATATCCTAAGCAAAATAATTTCTTTCCTCCAGATAAATCGCGTGATTCAGGACACAAGCAGACCCCTGCAGTTGACAATTGAACACAACCCCTCCACTCCTGATGCCCAGCTCCGCTCTGATGGCTCTCAGGACACCATCCACTGTCCCGACACATGTGTTCGTGTCAACCTTGCGTCAACTGGCAAACTCCCAAGCCTGGAGGAAGAGCCGAGTCCAGAGGAGACAGATGAACCAATCAGGATGAGCCTCTCCCCGCCTCAGCACCAGGGAACCATGGGAATGCGTTCTCGACACATCCTGTAAGAGTGCTGACTCTTAGTTTGGGGCAATTTGATTCACTTTGGATATCACTGTTTGGAGCTCCCTTTTCCCTCTGTCTGTCTCACTCTCTCTTTTTTTCCCTCAGACGTAGTTGCAGTATAGACAAGTGTCCCATTTCCCCTAGAGCACTGCCACTTTTATCCCAACGAAGGGATATGGTTCGTTCAGAGTCTCTACGTGTGGATCCTGGAGATCGAACCCACCGGATCTTCAGACCTTCTGACCTCATCCATGGAGAAGTGCTCGGCAAGGGCTGCTTTGGACAGGCCGTCAAGGTACTGTGATGACTGATGAATTTATGACACAAAAAATTTCAGATGTCTGTATGCCTGTTTGACACAATAATATGCTGTTCTTAGTTTGATCAGTTTTACATGACATAGGGATACCAGCGATTTGATTGAGCTATTGTTGTGAAGGTTACGCATCAAGAGACTGGGGAGGTGATGGTGATGAAGGAGCTTATACGTTTTGATGAAGAGACACAAAAGACCTTCTTAAAAGAGGTAGGTGGTCTGTAGTATTTGAAGCTGCAAGTGGGTAGTTAAAGCTCCAGTATATGCTGCAAACTCCAACATTATTTGGTAACTATGGGCTTGTGGGGCCAGACGCAGTTCTCTGTCTCTTCATGGAAAATATCTGGGGATGTTAAGAGTGACAAGTTGATCGTCAGCAATACAACACAGCAGCCCATGCAACTAATGTGTCTTGAGTAGAAGCAATTATGTTGTGAGAAACAGACAATAATAAAAGCGCCATCTAGCTAGCATGCTAAATGATTCAAAAGGGATATTTTCTTTGAGAAAATGTTTACATTCCAGTTTTACGTATTGCCCATATTTGGAGGGTCTCTTTGTTCCCAACCATACTTGAGCCAAATAACCCACAAAAGTCTCCGGTTATCCAGAGCCAGAGCATAGCAAAAAAGAATGACTGGAATCAAGTCTAGAAATTTTGTGATGTGACACAAGCAAACTGCAGACAGCATACATTACATTACATACGACGTTTAACCATGTTTTCACTACCTTTTTTCTAGGTAAAGGTGATGCGTTGTCTGGATCATCCCAACGTTCTCAAGTTCATTGGACTCTTTTATAAAGACAAACGACTAAACTTCATCTCTGAATATGTCCAAGGGGGAACTCTCAGAGAAACCATTAAGAAAATGGTAAGGTAAAATGAGCTTTACATTTCTCCTTGTGTACTGTCAGAGGAATACACCAATAATATATTGACCACACTGTGTCAATCCACATCCAATCTACTTAGGATGCTGATTTTCCCTGGAGTGTGAGAGTGAGTTTTGCGAAAGACATAGCAGCTGGAATGGTAAGTTTTTCAGGTCAATATTTTAAATTAATGTGTAAATTTTTAAAATCACATCTCACTTCAATGAAGAGTACTAATTCTCACTGACATGTACCAATCTCTCTTTCTAAGGCATATCTACACTCCATGAATGTTATCCACCGAGATCTCAACTCACACAACTGCCTGGTCAGAGAGGTAAATAAGTAATTTTGTCTGTTGAACAATCTGCACTGCAAAAAGTCAAAATCTTACCAAGAGTATTTGTCTTATTTCAAGTAAAAATGTCTTATTTCTAGTCAGAATACCTCATTACACTTAAAATAAGACATGATCAGCTAAGAAATAACTTGTCTTTAGACAATTTTCACTTGTTTCAAGTGAAAATTTACTTGAAACAAGTTAAAATTTGCTAGAAACAAGAAACAAATTCTGCCAATGGAACAAGCAAATTTTTACTTGTGACACAAGTGAACAAGCAAATTTTTACTTGTGACACAAGTGAACAAGTAAAAATTTGCTTGTTCCATTGGCAGAATTTGTTTCTTGTTTCAAGCTAATTTTAACTTGTTTCAAGTAAATTTTCACTTGAAACAGGTGAAAATTGTCTAAAAACAAGTTACTTCTGAGGTGATCATGTCTTATTTTAAGTGTAATGAGATATTTTGACTAGAAATAAGACATTTTGACTTGAAATAAGACAAATAATCTTGGTAAGATTTGACTTTTTGCAGTGTGAGACATATATTAAGTGTAAACAAATAGATCACAGTCCCAAAACAACTAGCAGCCTTGGGCTGTCTCTACATTGCATTTTACAGTTGACGAGACTGAGTTAGATTTTGCTAAAAATCTGATGAAATGATTTCAGCCATAAAACAGAAAATATTTTTATTTTGTGATTAAGTGATAGCTTTCCAGTTTTACTCGCCTAAGTACATAGTTAAAACACGCTTCTTCTGAATACAAATATTTGCTGAAATCAAGGGCTGTTATGATCTCCTGTCTTTCTTAATGCTCTTCAAAACAGGAGGGTATTCCATAAAGCATGATTAACAGGTTAGCCACATAACTAAAAAAAACTTATAAAATATCTCCTGAACTCCTGAACTGAATCATATTCCAAAATGTGACGTTCAGGCTTGTTTTGCAGATTTAAGTCACCACAATATAGTATAACCTTTTTCACAGTTACCTGGCTAACATTCTAATCCTGCTTTGAGGAATACCGCTCCGGAAAGGAGGAATAAACAGCAAAAAGAAAAAAGAAAAAAAATAGTAGCATCCTCTTTGCCACAGAAAGAAAATTCATAAGGTATATGATCTTAAATTTGATTTTTTTAAAAAAGCCAATTTATTTATATAGTGCATCAGCAAAAAAACCCATAGCACCTTTGGTCAATTGTGAGAAAAAAACAAAAAACAAAAAACAAATCAGACGATACAAAAGCTGCCTGTATGCCATTTCATTATGTTCACACACACGGACAGAGCATTCTCACTCTTTCGTTAAGCTCCGTCAACATTACATGTGTCTCTCCTGGTTCAGAACCAGAGTGTGGTGGTGGCAGACTTCGGGCTGGCCCGGCTGGTGATGGAAGAGAGGAGCCAGAGCCGCACAGCCTCTCTGGAGCGACCTGCCGCAGCGAGGCTGTCAGAGCTCCGCAGGCTTGACCGGAGGAAGAGGTACACTGTGGTGGGAAACCCCTACTGGATGGCCCCTGAGATGATCCATGGTGAGTGGGCAGGTTGCCAACTTATCGCACATTCAATTACAATGGAGGGTTCAAATTTCTGTGTCATGTGTGCCAAGCCTGATACACTTTGGACGCCATAACCCGATCTGGTAAACATCTCTACTTTTATGTCAAGTATAAAATTCCTTGACTTTTTCATGACTAACCATGAGTAAAATGTTGAATTTCCATGATCTGAATAAACATAACAAGAAATTTTTCTCCTTGACAAAAGTTTTAAACAGTGTAATTACAGTTTATTAATCAGTTTTATTCTGCAGTTTTATTCTCGGGAAGTGAACATAACACGAACATTCAAGGCTTAAGTGTGAAGATTCATAGTACAAGTTAAATTGACAAAGTACTACTTTAAGAAATACTGCTCAATAAAGAAAAGATGTAAAGTGCAGAGAATTATTTCCTCCAATGCTGTACACCATGCCATTTGACAGCACACAGATATTGATGAGTGAAGTGCCTGTCCCTTGACTGGCCTCAATTTTCCATTGGATATTGACAGTGCTGCAATGACAGCACCACAACAAAACTCTGTGTTTTTTGCCCCCAGTATTGTGTGTAAGACAGCTCTGCCTCTCAGGCTATGGTTACATTTAGGGTAATGGTTATAATTAGGAAGCACTGCCTTGCAGACAACTTTAGGGGCAAAAAGGAGCACAGACATGACAAAAATGTCACAAACTGAGGTTGCAATTACATCTGAAAGCAGGCCAAAGCATCTCCAGCAGTAAGTGACAGGAAATCACTGCTGATGCCTACCTTGTTCATTTTTCCTCTGTGCCTCTTAGGGAAGAGCTATGATGAACGAGTGGACATCTTCTCCTTTGGGATCATGATGTGTGAGGTAAGAGCTATGGTAACTTGATGTCTTCTATTTAACCTGCAGGGGGCACAAAACATTCCCAAAAATGTGAAGCACTTTGTGACAGTTTATGGTCTATCGCACTGAACATGTGCTGCACATTGTTGACTGAGAAATCTGTGAGTGATCATTAAGCTAAAATGTTTTGTAAATTTAAAAGGAGTAAAGCAAGTACTGCAGTTATGCAGTTTCATACATATTTCTAGTCAACTTTATAGTTGAGGCTGCATCCCTGTCTCCCAAGATAATAGGCAGAGTGAGTGCAGATCCTGATTACCTTCCTCGGACCCAAGACTTTGGACTAAATGTAGCTGGTTTCCTGGAGCAGTACCACCCTCCAGAGTGCCCCTCCGCCTTCTTGCCACTGGCCGCACTCTGCTGTGACCTGGAGGCCGATAAACGGTATGACAGGATATAAAGATTCATTACTGTTTTGTCCTTATTCCAATTATTTGAAACAACTTAAAGCCTAAATATGCTTGTAAAATACCAAATTCTAGGCATCATGTGAATGTTATCGGTATTTTATAAAATATAAATATTTGTTGTTTCATGGCATGATGTTGCTTGGTGGGCCATGGTACAGTTATCGATATGCAAGAGAGAAAACATCCTCTCTCTGGCTGCTGGTATATGCTAGGTCCTATACTTTGTCTCAAAACACAAAGACTGATTCCTTTCTTGCCTTTAACTTCTTGAACCAAGCAAAACCCATCCGTCAGTTCGTCATTGCTGCATGACCCAGTTTTGTTCAAGCCCACAGACATCTAGATATTTTCTATTTGATGTAGTGCTGCAGCCATAAAACAATGGCTTATTGGATTTGAATATTACACTCAGTAGAAGTGTTATGTAACTTCAGTGAAGCGTTGCAATCTGCAGATACAGAGAATATGTGACAGTCATACAATATAGACATTTTTTTTTTTTTTTATCATTTTGAATTTGCTCACAGGGAAAAATAAAGTCAAGTGGTTGAGGTGTTAAGTTCCATCAGAACTGTCATATTTCCCCACTTTAAAAATTAGCATTGTACAATGTACAGTACTTTATAGGTGCTCAGATAGAGGGTGCAAGGTGTATTACTGAAGTAAGAGAAACTATGGTGATGTTGAAAACTGAACAAAATACTTAATATGATGACTCTACTACTACAATTAGAAAATCACCAGACTAACTTCCTGGTGTATGAATGTAGCCTATATTGCACAAGCCTCAAGCCGGTTGATGCTTGTTTGACCTCTGCCCTATTACCTGATTTACGAGAACAAATTATTTGCACACTTCAGAGACAAAGCATTTAAATGTCTTCTTCCCTTCCCTCTGTCTCTCTCAGTGCTCCCTTTGCAAAACTAGAGGAGTGGCTGGAAAACCTGCTAATGCACCTGGACATCGGCTTGCCTCTGCTCTCCGAGCTAGAGCAGCACCGCAGGGCCTTTTGGCAAAACCACAACTACCCCCACCACTCTCACAACCAGGACAAGAACCTTTCTCCTGACCATACCCTCTCTCCACAGCCGCAAAACGACAACCTTGACCCCGAGCATTATTCAGACACCACTGAAAACAACCACTTAGACCCTCACATGGTCGACCAAGAGCAGAACAGCCCTCCCGGCAGCCATTCAGATAGCCAGCAGCACAAGCATGACAAAGAAGACATGACAACTGAGCATAAGGACCATTCACAGGTCGACAGTCAACACAGATCCATGAGCAGAGACTCAAACAGAGACAGCACTGAAAGCCATGAACACAACAACCACTCAGAGCAACCAAGAGCCCAGCATGAACCCTCCCAACAGCCACAGGTGCAGAGCCCGCCTCCAGGCCGGCCTCACAGGCCCAGACGAGTATGCAGGGTGGTGTGGGACAGAAATGCAGGGGAAAGCTCTTTTCTATGACTGATAAAACTAAGAGCAAAAAGGGGATGTATCTGCCACATCTTTTTAAAAGCACAACACTGCATCAGTGGGATCATTCTGCAAAATGATTCAAGGGGGTCTTAAAGTCACAATGAAATGAAAAATCAATTTGTATCCATTTTAACTAACTTACAACAGAAGCCAAAGAAATTACAACTTTTTTTTTTTTTTTTTTATCGTATTTGCATATCAAAACCCTCAAAAACAGCACATTTTAATGACTGCATACCTGTAGGCATAATTGAAGATTCCACCAAATAAAACCATCTAGGGTTTTGAATAATACTGCCCATCTGCTCTGCCCCTTAAATAACAGTTTTTTTTTTCTTTTAGCAATTTTGAGCAATCCCTCCCTGCATGTATGATCCCAATATCCTTGTAGGAAATTAGGACGCAAGATGCTCTAGAGTTGCCATTTCAATGTGACTTTAAACTTGAGTTAGACCTGCACCATCCCCAAGCCCCACCCTTTCAAACAACTGTGAAAGAGAAAGAGAAATAAAACTAAGTATCACTGCATGTAGAACCCTAGGGGCGAGGGAACAAGTAGAGACATAGATGATCAATAATTAATCAATGAAGGTTCATGAGCGTGTTGCAGACTGCAAACAGAGGTATTTCTATGTATTTTCTTTCAGTTCACATCACCAGTTTAGTCCCATACTACTCTGCCAACTAGCATGTAGGATTCATCCTTCTCCAAAAGCTGTGAAACACCCGGCACTTTATGCTTTAAGCTACATTGCATGGATCAATTATTTATCAGAATGCCTTATGTATTTTGTGTTAAAATATTTTACTTTATGTCCAATACAGTGAACTATGAATGTTTGAAGTTAGACTATTAAAAGACTCAGTGGATAAATAAAAACGCAGATCTGTACCAGTGAATTTATTAACTCACCATTAGGCATGAGTGGCAGCATTTTCTCCTATTTAAGCCTAAAATACTCTTTGTCCTAAGATAGTCCGTGTTTTTGTTTAGGCAAAATTACACACTTTGTTAAACCATACAGCTGTGGACAACATGGAAACACAACTGTGTCCACAACTACTTTGTTTGTCGTATACTGAAGCAATGCACAAAAAAGAAAAAAACATGTTGACATTTTGGGAAGGTTAGGTATGTCTGCTACATACTGAAAACATTTACATACATTACATTGAATACATTACACATATTAATTAACGCGCACAGTGCTGTTTTAAAATAAATTCTGCCGTTACTGTCGGTTATGGACAATTAAGACACTGTGCCCCGGCAAATATACAAAACAGACACACGGGAATGTAATTAATGATGCTCCATTAAACTGAATATCACATTCACCTACTTTTTTTTTTTTTTTTTTTTTTTTTTTTTAAAGTATTTTTCTTCCAGTCCTCGAAAATGACTAGGTCTACACATAAGGTCAGTTTTGCAATGTTAACACGACGTCTCATTCTGGTACTTACCCACTAGCAAATTAGCTAGCGTTAGCTGACCTCTGTGTTTTGAGTCCTAACGGTCACACACACGTTTTGAGATTTGCAGGCAAAGCACTTACTGCTGCTTTTACTCCAATATCGGCCCTAAAAACAGGACAAAGTTATTATCTGTCAACTATGGGGCCTCTCGATGTAGACACCGTCAAATAAACTCTTTAGCGATAACTAGCTAATACATTAGCTACTTACATTAGCATCGTAAATAGACTTCAGAATACAGTCCAGTACAACGGCACCACTAACTGAGCTCAATGCCAAACAGAGTTGAATGAACACTTCTATTACTGTGACAGGAAGAAAACCTGAGCATTATAGGCATCAGAGAAGGAAACTTTATGGCAGAACAGTTGAATTGGATTGTGCTAGACTGCAGGAGGCCCTAACAAAGTGGACACTGAGTGACAAGTATTTTCTGACATTATGCAGAATTGATCTGGGCTCTTGTCCTCCATAAATGAATAGGGACTAGCGAGGGGGGCCCTTTCTCAGGCAGGGGCCAGTCACGGGGGCAGTAAATTCAAATTGACTGACAAAGACCAGGCACAAAATATTAGGGGCAAGTGCAGCACCTCTTTTGCAGTCAGAAGGCGCCCCCAGGCGTTTATAGTAAGTATTGCATTCACAATTTATAATAAGCAATTCTCTCTCTCTCTCTCTCTCTCTCTCTCTCTCTCTCTCTCTCTCTCTCTCTCTCACACACACACACACACACACACACACACACACACACACACACACACATCTCAACTTTTCTGTTGATGAAGGACCTCCTCATATATCTCCACTCACCTGAGAAGTATTGGTCCCCTGCAGAGATCGGTTGCTTTCCAGATAAAACACTAAATGTGCAATTTTGCTGTTGTCAGACAGATTTGATTACTTGCAAATGAGCATTTATCACAGGTAACTGTAATAAAAGTTGTTGCAGTCGTTGCAACAATGGCAGTTGTTGTAGGAGGCCTGGTAGTAGCAGTTGCAATCGAAGTCGTGGTAAGTGATTTTAACAACATCAACAACAACAACAACAATGACAATAAAAACGATTGCATAAAAAATATTTATCAGAACAACAACAATGATGATGTTACTACTATTACTGTCGTCGTCGTCATCATCATCATCATCATCATCACCATCACCGCAGTTTCGTGTGTGTTTATTTGTGCTTAATAAATTGCAACTGTAGTGTGTAGTGTGACCTGTTGTGGAGATAAAAACACCTGAGCGGCTCCACTCTCCGCTAAATGCCCGGAACAACGTCAGAGCGACTTGTATCTGCAGCTCAGTCTTAGGTAAACACGCAAGCCTTATTATAATTTCTGCCATATCTGAAATCGCAGATTGATTCATTTGAACAAGCTGATTCGGACACGTCATTTGGACGGACAGGACTCCTCCAGCCTCGTATGACAGACTGAGAGCTCATCATGGAGCACATGTCGTCTCCGGTCAGGCTCCGCAGCAATAAAGGTAGGTCCAAACACTGAAACCTTGAAATGTCATAACTTTGTGTGTGGATTTTCAAGTTAAACACAGTTTTTACCGTGCACTTTTTTCAGTCGACCAAAATTAACTTGCACTCATCTAAAAGAAAAAAAAAACACAAGGCTGATATTCCTGTGGAGATTTATTGTGAGTTTTCATGTGTTATATTTAATAACGAATTTATAGTTAGATACTGTATAGTGTGAGAATACAATTCTCAGTGATATTGGTTTTGACTGATAATTTCCCCATTATAGGCTACTGTTGTACATATATTTGGGTGATATTTTTCCAGGTGTCCTTTTCAGTATGGATAGAATTAATCTAATGTTCTTATAGTCTTACTTTAAATTCCATTCATTTTCCCCAAATAATGGCACTCACAAGCAAGCGTTTATACCGATGATTTATTTGTATTTGTTTGTCATTGTTACTTCCAACATGATGTTCTGTGTCTGTCTAATCTGTCCTCTGTCCTCAAATACCTGCAGCTCTTTCAGAAAAGGAGGTAGGACATTTGGCTCAGAGAGAGAGTTTCTAGAATATTTTGTGATGATAGCATTTGTAGTTACTGTCTATGTGCTTTTGTGAGTGTTTTTTCGTGTGTTTGTGTGTGTGTGTGTGTGTGTGTGTGTGTGTGTGTGTGTACTATGAGTTAATTCTTAAACCCCCACCCTGTTAGAGTATTAGGAGCTGGGTTAAGCCTGCTGCAAAGGTTTGTGGGTAATGAGAGCTGACAGGCCGAGTGATGTCAGAAGAAACAGTGGGGGCTCCCTTACTCTGCTGTCCATAAGCCAGGCCATCAGGAGGATGGGAGCATATTGTGAGACTAAATAGATGTATGTGCTTTGAGTGAGGCACGGAGGCTTGAACCTCCTTGTGCTGTGAAGAGGCACCCACTATGCACATTACCAGTGAGCTAAACCAAGTAGCTGCAGAACAGGGCGTCCAAAATGGGAGAGCGAATGCAAAGAACAGAGACTGGGTGGTTAATCTAATCATAGCACTGATGAATATTGTCTGCTAGACATATAACTGATCCACACTGACAGATACAGTCTCTAAGGCTGAAGCTCCAGACTGAGAGATGTCAGTCACTTCTCTAAAATGCTCTGGTCTGAGTGTGCTGTCAGTCTCTCCACACCGCATGCTGATCCATGCCTGATCAACCTGCCTAGACAGATGGATGAGGGCCTGTAATGGTGTAATGAGATCACAGGTCACGGGGTCACTAGTAAAGAAAGGATGTAGTCAGTCAGTGTAACAGGAAGCACACACTTATCAATACCATAGCATAGCTCAGACTGTGTAATCTGGTGGTAAACAAACCTCTGGCCTCTGACAGTGGACTACTGATGCCATGCAGTAGCAGGGCTTTAATCTGCTGCTAAAGTAAAAGAGCATATATCCCTAATGCTTCACTGCTTACTAGCACAGTTTAAAATTGATTTCAAGATGTTACTGATCATGTTTACACTGAGATCCTTGGATAAGGTCCATGTCACTGTCCCTCAGTCTGGACTGAAGACTTAAAGTGATGTGGCTCTTGCCATCAGGGCTCCTTGACTGTGGAACAACGGAGGACCGACTGGCAGATGCAGCAGCATTATGGCCAAATGCGTCGCGTGCTGCCATTGCAGGTTTTGCGATTTCTTAAGCTCTCTAACACTTCACCTTGGTTATCACCTAACTGCAGGCCTGAGCCTGCATCTTTGTAATGTGTGGCTCCACCTGGGAGACATATGGGAGAACAATGCCTCTATAAATTAAAAACATTTTCCATTTTTGCTTTCACAGTTTGAATTGTTGGCTTTCAAATTTTAAGATTAAAATTTTTCATTTTCAAATTGTGGTTCCATCTTATGAATTTCATTTTTGCTTTTTATAATTGAATTTACCCATTTACTGTTGCTTTACTATCCCAAGCAGATTTGTAAATAATGAAGCTGTTGTCTGTTTCCATTTTGTTTTTGATTGAAAGTGATCGTATTGTAATTTTGAGCCTTTTGATCGTCTAGTCGTCCACTTTGTCCATCGAGGACCAGGAGGACACACAGCTGCCCTACGCCATGAGGGATCTGCCTCCCGCTCCTCGGCCTGGTGAACAGACACCAGACCGCCAGACGCCAGTCAATGACCGTGAGCTGGAGGGATCTGGAATGGGAACTACTGCAAAACTACCTAGCTGTCCCGGGACCCCACTTCAGCCCCGTTCCCTCTCCCGCAGCCCTGCTGGCTCTCCAGTGGCCCCCCCGAGGCCGCATCGTGCAGCGACGGAGAATCAGTTTCAGCCCCTGTCTCTGAGGAGGCAGCTGGCCACTCAGGGGTCTCTGGACTCACCGCTCAGCCCTTCCTCACGACCACAGAGCCCCTGGGGACGTTTTGACCCCTATGACTCTCCAGAGGTGTGTTTTTGAGTGCTGCTGTGTGTGTGTGTTTGTGATTTGTACAAGTGTAACAGTGCCTGCTGTGTGTATGTGTGTCTTAGTTTCTGTTGATTGTGAGTGCATGTGTTTGTCTGTTACAGGTGTGTGTTTTTCTGTTGTAGGAGCAGGTTCGTTGACCAGGTTTTGTTTTGTTTTTGCCACAGTAAAACACATCACAACCAGTCTGTGTCTGTTAAGGTGATAACTGTTAGTACCCACTGTTTCTGACAACAAAGTAATGAGTACAGCATGTTCAAAATAAAACAAAACAAAACAAAAAAAATCAGCAGAAAATAGCATCTGATTATAAATGCATAATCAAATGTTTTAGCTTAATGACTTGCAAAGTAAAACATACAGTGAAATATTTTAACTAATGTTTTAGCAGCAATGTCCGTGCTAATATTGATGATTACCATAATACTACAGTATTTATTTGGATATTTTTTGGCAAAGTCTTAATAAATTTGCACTAATCCATGTGCAATTATCAGTGAACTAACCTCATTTTTGTTATACTTGTGTCTCCTGCAGGATCAGGACAAGGAGTATGTGGGCTTTGCCACACTGCCCAACCAGGTGCACAGAAAGACAGTGAAGAAAGGTTTCACATTTACTCTCATAGTAGCAGGTGAGTCGTCCCATTTGTGTGGATTTATTCACTGGTTTGACAGAGACAATTATCATAAACACATGCTATAACTTCAGTTGATTCAATGCTAAAAAATGTGCAAACATGGCAATTTTTTATATTATTGCACATGCAAATAAGCAAAATAACTGCAGTTGGTATGAATGAATCTTTGGTTCGTAGGTAAAGAAGCTCCTAAAGTAGTGTTTTTGTTTCAGATGACTTTAGTTTCCTGTGCCAGTCCATCTTTTATGTGAAAAATGAAGAATATGTGAATATGTGTTTATATGTGAGGATTTGTGTATGGGGTGATGAAATAAATTATTGTGGGGAATATGGAGGCTATATTACATACAAGTAATCTACAAATAACACTCTCTTTCTCTTTTTCTCTCTCTCTCTCTCTCTCTCTCTCTCTCTCTCACTCTCTCTCTCTTTCTCGTTCTCTCTCTGCAGGAGAGTCTGGTCTGGGTAAATCCACGCTGATCAACAGTCTGTTCCTCACAGACCTGTATAAAGACAGGAAGGTTCCTAATGCAGAGGGTGAGACAGATTCTGTCATAATTCTACTCTGTGCTATAAAAATAGAACAAGGAAAGTACATGGCCATAGATAACTCACTTTATTAACTAAAGTCAGATGCTGCACTGATCTCAGTGTGTGTGTGCGTGTATGTACATGCCATTACTTTGGTGCCTTGGACTAAATGGTTGTTTATGTGTCGGCAGAGCGGATCTCTCAGACAGTTACAATCACCACACACTCCATTGGCATTGAGGAGAAGGGAGTCAAACTGCGGCTGACCATTGTAGACACACCGGGGTTTGGAGATGCTGTCAACAACACAGAGAGGTGAGGTCGCTATTTTGAAGTACTTTTTTTTCTCAGCCTGTTTTGTTGCCAACTGTGTGGTGTTTGCCACATACAACATTATGAGTGCAAGGATGTTTTCAGAAATAGGAAGGTATTTTAAAGTCCATTTAGTATTCTTCTGTTATTGATAACTCAGCTGACACAGAAATGTCAGAAATGTCCAATACGAATCTTACAACACCTTCTCTCCATGAACAATATATCTTCTGCCATATCTTCCTTCTCTATTCACTCTGATGTGCTCCCATCCTAAAATTAACATTCCCTTTGACCTCTGTCCTTAGTGAATATTTTTTGTCTTTTTCTGTTGTATGGTAATTGAAGGGCCACAGGAATATGATGAAACTGTAAGGATTTGACCCTCACTCCTTTTACTGTGATGGCTTGTAATGTTCATATGTAACAGCTGAATCTTTTTTTTTTTTTTTTTATAGTTGCACTTATTTTAAGTCACCAAAAAAAAAACAGATTTGATAAATCCCCACTAAGAGGTACTCCTTGCAATTTAAAACACATGATGCACTCTGTGTCACAGATGGAAAAATTATTCCTGCCATGGGTTAGGGTTACTAGTGAATATGTAGTGAAGTCACTGGCTATTTACTTGTTTAAACTATAAACTAAAATCTACCATTTATATATGTTTCACTCTTTAACATCGATCAACTATCAGTGACTTTCATGACATTTTAATTATCCATCTTGTTGTTGTTGTTGTTGTTGTTGTTTTTTAATCACAAACAAACAAACAAACAAAAAAACAGAGAAAATGACAAGCCAGGTGTTGGTAATGGAGCAGTAATAAACAGTGGTAAAAATAGCTGTCAAATGTGGTATCTTAGCAACAGCATGTGGTATGCTGCTTTGGTAGTCCATCTAAAACCAAAGTCCTTCTGAGGCACCTTGTATGAAGATGCTGCCTTGCGTTTGGGCCACAAACCCAGTGTTGTTTTTGGTGCGCTGCTGCTGTTGTTAACAACAGTGGAGGGTAAAAAAAACCTACAGGTAACTATAGTAAAGATCATGAACCAACCCTGAGCTCATGGCATCACACACTCATACTGTGACTTGATCCTCTGACCCATGGCATTTGTTTTCATCACAGCGATGACAGAAGAGTATTTGTGCTCAGCAACTTTTCCTTTAGTGCTCCTTCAGTTTACAGACTTTCAGTTCTTTTCCAAAGTTAGTCTTTTCTCAGAGATGTTATGTTATGCTCCCTTCAGCTGGAAGGAAATAGAAGACTACATCGACCGGCAGTTTGAGCAGTATTTCAGAGACGAGAGCGGGCTGAACAGAAAGAACATCCAGGACAACAGAGTCCACTGCTGCCTCTACTTCATCTCTCCCTTTGGCCACGGGTAGGCGAACACAAGGCTACGTGCACATAAATAATTCATACATGAAGCTCACCTAACCAAAGAAAACCAAACATACTTTATATATTACAAGAGCCTCACCAAGAAGTTGTGTGTGTTCCTGTATCTGTCTATCCACACCCTGCAGCCTGCGACCTTTGGATGTGGAGTGTATGAAGGCTTTGCATGAGAAGGTCAACATAATTCCTGTACTGGCCAAAGCTGACAGCCTGACGCCCGCAGAGGTCTGCAGGAAGAAGATGAAGGTAAGAGACAAGAAACACACATCAGACCTCCTGGTGTGTGTGTGTGTGTGTGTGTGTGTGTGTGTGTGTGTGTGTGTGTGTGTGTGTGTGTGTGTGTGTGTAAAGCCATAGATCTGCTACTGTAGAACTTGACTATTGACTTGGTACAATGTACTGATAAACCAACTTATAATTTAGGATACAAGAAAAACATTTTTTATAAATCTCAAACAACAACCCACTGGTTTTGGAGTCTCCATTAATGTGTTCATCATAATTGCCATCTTTAATCTAGTAATCTAGGCCTATCTTAAGACATTATCCCTATGCTGTAAACTATAATTATTATTATTATTATTATTTTACATCCCCACCCTCTCTTTCACACAATGTGTGCTTGTGCTGTACATTCCAGATCAAAGAAGAAATCAAGCAGTTTGGGATCAGCATCTACCAGTTTCCAGATTGCGATTCAGATGAGGATGAAGCGTTTAAAAAACAGGACCAGATACTCAAGGTGATTCGCCATGGCTGAATCTGTCATAGTATCTGGATCTTGATAAGTGTTCAGATGTACTGTATTTATTTTCTCGAAGGTGACTTGACTCATCAACTTTTAATCTGAGCTTACACCCCTCCTCCCTCTCTTCTCTTTGCAGGACAGCATCCCGTTTGCAGTAATCGGCAGTAACCTTCAGGTGGAGAGTAAAGGCCGCAAGTTCAGGGGTCGACTCTATCCATGGGGAATGGTAGAAGGTATTACACACACACACAAACAAACACACGCACACACTTTTTTACTCTGCATAAACAACAAACACAGCATGTCACAAATATTTTCTTTTAGTTCAGTTAGTTTTACAGGCAGGTGTGAGACACCCCCATCCCCATGTCTAGTTTTTACTCTTCTTTCAGTGTCAGACAATATGTGACACCGAGTGTTTATCTTAGTTTTAGTTTAGGTTAATAACACACGACTCTCTGTCCCGATGATTTGATTTGAAAAAATGATTTGGCAGAATTCACATCGTTTTATCGTGTATTATCGTCCATCGCTGCACCGTTGCATCAAATAGCTAGTTTTATTTTCGGCACTGATGTTACTAGTGTGAGTGTCAGGTGCAGTGACGTGCTGCTGTCTCCTGCGCAGTGGAAAACCCGGCTCACTCGGACTTCCTGCTGCTGAGGAACATGCTGATGAGAACCCACATGCAGGATCTGAAGGACGTGACGAGGGAGACGCACTACGAGAACTACCGAGCCCAGTGCATCCAGAGCATGACCCGCATGGTGGTGCAGGAGAAGAAACGCAGGTCGGTGCAGTGGTGTAGTGATTGATCAACATGGAAATGTGTTCAGTATGGCGACTGCTGAAGGTTATTATGGTTTGGGATTTTTCAGTAGGTTTTACTGTTATGTCGTTTACTATTTTTATTTTAACCCCAGTTTCATGGCAGAAGTTCAGGACAGGTTTTTATATTCGCAACACTCACAACTCACAACATGTCAATGACAGCCTGTATTCGCACACGGACATGCATGCATGAATTTCTCCTCTATGACCAAGATGAACAGTCAGTCAGTGTGTATGTGTATTTGTGTGTATGTGTGTGTGCGCGCTCATGTGCATGTCAGTATACGGGACAAGATTCGTCAGGAGAGCAGGACAGATTTCCCTCTGCCGCTGGCTGCCATCGACACAGAGAAGGAAAGACTGATCTTGGAGAAAGACGAGGAGGTGTATCTCACTCAGCGACTCGGTCACTTCATTTATTTATTTATTTTCTCACTCATAAATAATCTCCACACCTCCCTCATCACACTCTCTCCCCCTCTGCAGCTGAGGAAGATGCAGGAGGTGCTGGAGAGGATTCAGGAGCAGATGCAAAACAGCCAGAAAGGAGACTTCTGATTTACCCAGCGTCCCTTGGAGAGCAGAGGAACGTCGAGAAGGCCCAAAATAGAGAAGCTTGATCCTGGCCATGAAAACACAACTTGAATAACAATGAATTCAGCCATATTACTTTCTCAGCTTAGGCATTTATCTGGTGCTGCACAGGGACAGCTGCGAGGGAGCAGTCAGAGGTTTTGTGTCATGCTCAAGGGCACTTTGGCAGGACACATAGGAGTCGATTGATCCTGTTACTTCTCAGCTAGGGGATAATGTCTGTAAATGTCAGGTCACTCTGCAGCTGTTATTCATCTATTTTACTCTATTCTTTGCATGATTTGTGTTCCAGTATGGATCCAAGTTGATGACAGTGCAACATTGCCACCTAGTGGCCATAGTAGTACTTTGAAACTTTGAGTTTTAAAGGAACAGTTCACCCAAAATACAAAAAAAAAAAAAAAAAATCCCATTTATTCCCAGGGCATCTATCTCATCATATCCTGTAGGGAATCTGTCCATTCAGGTAGTGTCTGTGTGATTTGACGAGATTTCCCGCTTGCCTTGACCGTCCCTGTCTCCTGGCACCCAAAAACAATCTTGGTTATGCTTGGTGTCATCACTCTCCAAACAGCTGTTGCTATTGTGTTTTTTGAGTACATTCTTCGAGCCCACATATAAATAAACAATAAATAAATAATGGCCAAATCACATGGATCTGGAGAGATAGCCTGCAGTAGGAGTAAGTGGGAAAATATTAATATATATCTGTTTGAGGAAAATGTTTCTTTAAGTCTTTACAAGTATGTGACATGCTCATTGGTTTTATGGATTTTGTATTTTTCATCTTTAAACTGAATTTTACTATTTTGTAACTGGGGATGACGAGTAAAAGTGTGAATAAAGAACTTTCAAACCCCACTGTAATTCAGCCATGCATGTTACTTTTTCACACAAGGGAAAAGAACCAGGAGGAACACATTGTGTTGTAAATGTAATAAGATTTATTAAGAATCTTTATTATTTCATC
Organism: Myripristis murdjan; assembly: GCF_902150065.1. Lineage (NCBI taxonomy): Eukaryota > Metazoa > Chordata > Actinopteri > Holocentriformes > Holocentridae > Myripristis > Myripristis murdjan. The sequence continues at coordinate 12,225,827 of NC_043993.1, read as the reverse complement.
AGCATAATTCTTCATCATTAATATTTTTTTTTATCCATTATCATTGTTATCTTAAACAGTGGACAGTTAGATCTAAAAGGCAGCCCAAAATGTACAGGCGATATATAACTTAAAACTTTCTCCATAGGGAAAACATGATTTTATATTCATATATAATATCAATGTAGCATGAGGTCCAAGATCCTGCCCACGTTATACAGTATTGTACATGGTCCCAAAAATAATGAAACATACAAAAAAAACAAAAAAAAAAAACAAATCAAAAACAAACAGCAATCTACATGCAAAAAACTCAACAGAAAACAAAAGAAAAAAAGAAAAAAAACAGGCATGGGTAAAATTTTACGATACGTACACTCATATGCCAAAACGTGCATACGATCACAAATTTACAAAAATTTCATACATACAAATATTATAAAACTCAGATTGAATATTAGACATTATCTTATCGAGAAAAGAGTAAAATCTTTTTTGTTTTTTACTTTTTTCCACTCCATGTCTCAGGCTATCTCACAAAAAAAGGGAAACTTAAACATCCAAAACAATTAATGACAGTTTATATATTTTTTTTTTCTTCTCCCAATTCTCTCATGTGTACGTGCGTATGTGTTTTGCCAATGTTGTCACAGTGTTCAGGAAAACTGAGTATAGGCACACACGATAGCACCCGAACAGACTCATACCATAAATCACCTGCGTATAAAAAAATATCTCACTCGCTGCACACACACCGTCATGCACAGGGCAAATTCTACAACCAAAACTGAGCCATGCTACAGGTACAGTAGGATTAACTATAGTACAGAATATAAAACATAGTGAATATAGTCACATTATGCATACGTACATACAGAAACAGCAAAAGAGGCAAAGAGTAGATCCACGTAACATTGAGTACATACACATTAACTGATGGGAACTGATACAGATATTACGATGTGAGGGAGAGACGTACATGTGGACAGATACATGTATAGGCTGGCAAGAAGGCTGTGAAGCCATGAACGTTTAGAGTATACGTAAAAACACACACACACACACACACACACACACGCTCACACACGCTCACACACACATACAGTAAGATGGGTGTTCATTCTCAGGGCCCCCAATACATCTTTCCATTTCAAAACTCCAAACTTTCTCCAGACTTTTCTCTTGAGTGAATCTGAGGCTTTTGGTCAATGTTCAGTACTGTCTGTTAATGGCGGCCGGACTGACTAGAAGGCTGTGTAACCAATGGAAAAACATTATAAAACGCTTGACAATATGCAAAATATCAGTGTTTGTAGTCAGGACTGAGCAATAACTTTTCCATCCTTTAAGTTTTTTTTTTTTTTTGTGCTTGTCCAAATCTTTTCCAAGACCATATAACAATCAAACACATTTTCCATTGTTCTCCAAATTCTCTAGAGGTGTGGAGGAACTCTTGCGTTGTTCCCCAGGTGTGTTTTGTGTAACAGCAGCACACGGTCTGAGATGTGGCAGCAGAGGGAGCCACTGCATTTGAGTACAGTGAATGAAAACTTGTATTGCTCTCCATTAAAGTTAACAGTAACAGTGACAACAAGCCTGTCACTAAATGTTTGTGGACCAGTTACCAGTGGTTATAAAAGGCCACACCACAATGCTGGAAGTGTGTGAACATGACTGTGATGGTATCATCTTTCCCTCCTTCACAAAACCTGTTGATGCATCATCCTTGTTCTCTCTGAAATGAAACCAATACACAGAAATGAGGCGTGTGGGAGAACTTTACAATCTTTGACGGTGTTGGTGGCCGTCGTGATGGTGTGGCCCTCTTTCCCACTGGAAACTGCTGTCCAAACATTCTGCCACAGGCTTCAGTTGGATTCAAGAGACAATCTTGGCTGATGAACAATATTTCACTTCAAAACCGATGTGATGCACAAGAGGACATTGCGAATAATGAAATGTAACATGGGCTGGTTTCCCGGGCAGCGCCAAAGCCTCTTTTGGCCAAAAAAAAAAACGAAAAAAAAAAAACCCTCAAATGTGTGCACTTTAAATGAATAAACAGATATTCTCCACTGACAGAAATCTATGGATTTAAGTTTAATTTCTACCAGAGAAACCAGCTGGTCACATTCCACCTGAAACATAAGAATCGTAGTGACCTGACAGCATTAGACAAGTACAAGAGCTTTTCTGACATCACTGCTTCTCCTTCAAAAGCCATTAGAAGAGAGCATGAAAGACCGAAAATAAAGATGGCTTCTGTCTTGATGGACATCATTTAATTGTTGCAACCCACTGGCCAAGAGCATCAACATCGTTCCAAAGCTTTGCATTGTGGGACAAAAACATTGAAACTGGAGGACGCTGCATTTATGCATCAGGGACAAAACAAAAATCAGATGAAACTCCCCGCTGCTCAAATGATATCGTCTCAAGCTTAGCGGAAAATCAGTGAAACCAATCATAGCTGCCTTGGCTTCCCCGACTAACTTTTACGACTATTTTGGGACATCCTGACTGCTGCTATCACATTTTAAATCTGCAGTTGGGGTTATCTAGAAGAGAACCTGTTCCTGGCCAGTGACTGACAGCCAAAGTACATGCAGTCTGACATTCTTCAGTGACACTGATGCGGGAACTCTGTAAATGGCTTCACCGCGAGGTAATTTATCACATGTAACTGTATATAAAGCCACACAGAGAGACTGCTGTCAGTGTTGCATTCATTCACAAAGGCCTTAACCGCATTAACTTATCACGGTGAATTTGTTGCTGTGGTAAGTATTAGCTTAGGGGTGTAAATTTATCCAAATGGGTAAGGTTGAGTAGCCAATACATCACTTTTTGCTGTGGCATTGCAGTCATCCTTTAATGACAATATTACATTCTTAATTAACATAATGCTTTGGCCGTGTTTTGCAGATAGATCTATCATGTGCCCCTGATCTGGTTCACATTTAATAATTTAAACATAACTGAGTGTGATTAATTAGGATACCAAGTCTGGCTGCATTTCAGAGCGGCTAAAGAAACCCATTAACCTTTGAGCTCGTTTCTCCTTTTCTCAAAAACATGAGTGACATCATTCTGCCAACACCATGATGTGAGCTTGGCGCTTTCAAGATGACATCATATGAGTACCTGAATACAGAACCACTACTGCAACACTCTAATCTGAAATGACTCCCTTTCATACATTTCTCCTAAATAAGTGAGTGAGTGAATAGTTAAGGTAAATCCCGGATGCCTGAGTATGAACTGAGCTTATTACGTTAGTGCTTCTGGTTGTAGGGGAAGAAAGAAGGAAGAAAAGGGAGAAGGAAGTAAGGAAGCAAGCAAGGAAGGTGAGAGGGAGGCAAGGAAAAAAAGACAATGGTCCTGTCTCTGCAGCAGGGACAAGCATCACAGTCCTGTGTTCACAAAGAGCGGCCTGACCCACTGACTCTGCTTTCAGATTATTTTTTTTAACCCTCCACTTAGAAACAGATAAAAACACATGGACCTGTTACCAAAGTTGATTATTGTCATTTTGAGTCCAGACAATCCCATTAATCTGTCAGAAATGCTCCACTACCACTTGAAGTAACTCAAGCTCCGATCCAGGAGGTTCACTTGGCCCTGATCCTGCTGATGAATACATCTGTGTTCTCTATCTCTTCCATCCATCCATCCACCCCCAGTTTTAGTTTGTTTTTCAATCTTTCAGGCCAGTTTGAGTGTGCTGACAGGAAAGGGTGGAACAGTAACCATTGTGACGGGGTTGAGGACGGCAGCTTGCCCCACCAGCTGCGGGTGGGGGGCAAGCACGGCTGTCGGCTTCCCTAGGGACGGGCTCCCCTGGCTCACCACGGTCGCACCGTTCACCTGTGCCCCGTTAGCGTTAGCCTGGACGTGGGGCAGCGTGTGGTGGGTGAAGGTGTGGGTGATGTGGCCCACCATGGTAGGCTGGGAGACAGAGACACCCTGGGGGTAGAGGGTTGGGAGGTGGGACGGGAGGGGACCCCCCAGATGTGCCACCGGGTGAACGGTGATGTGTCCAATGGGCTGGGCTGTGATTGGCTGGTGAGTGGCGGCGGCCGCAGCAGCTGGGGCTGCTGCGATTGGCTGAGGGGTGGAGGAGACGGGGCCAGGCGAGGGGGCAATGTGCGTCAGGTGCTTGTGATTGGCTGGCAGAGCGTGATTGACGGCCTGGATGACCGACGGGTGGGAGACGGCAGCGTGGGCGATGACGGTGGGCTGCACCTGCACGGCCGGCGTCTGCAGGGGATGGATGGCTGGCGCAGGGGTTGGAGCGGGAGCCGGAGCAGGAGCTGGGGCGATGGCCTGAGGTGGAGGAGGGGCAGAGACGGAGGGCGAGGTCAGGACTCCAGAGAGAGGCAGAGTCGTGTGCTGGATCGACAAGTGAGGGGTGAGGAGTGGCTGGGCTTGGGGATGGGGGATGGAGATGGGGGCGGCGGGTTTGGGGAGGGACACTGCAGCTGGGGGAGCGGAGACGTCCTCGTCCATGTCCTGCTCGAAGTTGTCTTCCCCTTCTGTAGATCAGAGGAGAGACATTATTAGTGTCTGGTTGTGGAAAACACTGGCTGCAGCTGTTATAGGTCCCAAAGTTTACACACTTTCTGCCGTGTTCTAGACAAACCTGCCTTTTCACGCTCTTCACTTGTTTTCTCTCCCTTCCTCCATCTCAATACCATAGTTTGCAGCTCGTGCAGTGAAATCAGTTTTGTGTCACAGTAATCATAATGACTGCGCTCCATGGACCACTGTATAGGGTCCTGGATATGAAACGCAGTTTCAAGGCAGACAATCTGAATGGACGATTTTCAGTAATGGAATTCAAGCTCAATTCAAGTTCCTCATGCAATCGTTTCAACGCTACATGGCATTGTGCTACAAACAGTGACTGAGCTCCGTGTTCATAGAGACATAATTTCTTGTCTGAGATGAAGAAGCTCGATATGTTTGACTTTGGCCAGTCCACATGAGCTGTCTTTTCACAATATATTGCAACATCACAGGTGGGTTTAGGATGTGTCAGGAAATGAACAGCATATTAGTATTCACACTGTAGGAGCTGTCACACCAGTCCACAAAGGCCAGAAAAATTTTGGCATGCTAGCCTTGATGTCGGGGTGTTGTTGAGCACCATCCCGGCTGAAAAATCTGCCTGCTTTGATCCAATTCCAGTGCAAATCCCTTTACCTCAAATTTCTAGTAAAACAGAAGTGGAAGTAAGCAGTAGTTCACCGTCAAGAGTACATGCCACAACTACTTCCTCATACACCTACGGTAAACAGGCTGCATTCAAAAAAATTGTTCTGCAGTAAGATGAACACATTGTCTGGGTGAATACCCACTAACTTCCATTTTATAATTTTGCATTGGTGCAGTATGACTCAGTTTTGAACTCTCGCTCTGAATTAATTTACAAAAAAACAACAGTTGCTCACATTTCCTTCACACACCAAGCAGGGAAGTGTTATAATATAACGTATATTTACTGTTAAGTCATTGTGCACAGAATTTCAGATGCCACTTAAATGTATCAGATTCTTAGTTCAGATCAAATATTGATATAATAGGTATAGTATATAACACCCCCATATTGTGAATAGATCTATAGAACAGTATCAGGTATAGGCACAGAATTTACAAATTACTGCCACGATGTGTGTGTGGTTAATGTTCTGGATCTCCTCATCGTACCTGAGGCAGTGGAGGTGGAGGCTTGGTCGTCCTCTGGCTGGATGGTCTGTCGCAGGACTCTGTCGATCTCCAACACATCCATGCACTGGCTCAGCTCGTTCTTCAGCTCCGCCAGCCGCTGCTGTGTCGCAATCTTCTCCCTCGCCAAGCGCTCCATCTCGTGCTCGTACTCCTTCTCCTTACGCTTCAGAGTCTTGCGGGGAAACAGACATGATACAGGTGAGGATCTACTGCATGTTGTGCACACATTCCTCATTGACAAAATGTATTGTTGAACAAATGTCAACGGTGGACAGTTCACACCATGGTCAAAGGCGGACACAAGGACCACTTATTTATTACTATGGGGTCACTGTAGTGTGAGACAGTACAACTGAATTATTATTTAGAGGGAATGGAACTCAACAGTGTCAGCCGCTCCCTCATCTCTACACAAGTCTGAGACACAAAAGTTTTCATAGAACTAATTAATGATCCTAATGTCCTCTGTCACACAATTACACAAGTGTGAATGTATGCACGCATGAAAACACAAGCATGCACACAAAAACTGCTTTCTGTGACATTTATTTATGCTCCTCCCCTTTCCTGGATTTCATGCTCATGTTATATGAGAACAGGGTCAAACTGGGAGTCGACATTTTGCCACCCTCTGACTCAACCAATCACAAGCCTCCCCACAACTCTGATGTCACCGGTTTACTATAGGCTCTCTATGGGCTGTGTGTCTATCTGAATGAAAGACATTATGATTCTAGCACAGGACTAGATTGAGTAACACATGTGTGCATGTGGATGACAAGTGAAAACAAGAGAGTGCAAGAGAAACTGAGAGAGATAAAGAGAGGGGAGCAGAGCGTTCCCAGCCGCACTACTCTGCCACTGTGACCCAGTTTCTGTGAGGGTCAGATGACGGATGAACACCAAAACAGAACGGCAGGCTTAGGACATTAACACAGATTACAGGGAGAGGAGGAGGAAGGAGGTTAGAAAGAGAGGGAGTTAGAGGTGGTGGTGGGGGGGCATGTATAAGCGAAGAGGATGGAGATCTGGAAAAGGGTGAAAGGAGGGAGAAGGAGGTAATTAAGGGTTTATGTTGGCAGTAAGCAGGGTGAGAAAAAAAAAAAAAACACAAATTATAATAATAAAAAATTGAAACTTGTACTAGTCACCAGTATGCCCGTGCCAATATTTGGTATCTCTGAATTAGAACATTACTATGCAAAAAAGTAAACAAGAAAACAAATACTAGCTTGACAAAGACAATAACAAATAAAAAAAGAGAGAGAGACTGTCAGATTATATTACAATTTTTTTTTTTTTAATAAAGCAAGAGAATAGTCTCTTTGATATCATGGACATGCCAGAATCAAATGTTTTTAATAAGGCAGATACTGATCCGATATATCAGTAATTAATCAGATTAGATTAATCGGTGTAACTCTAAGCCCAAGCCAAGTGGTTGGTTAGTTTCACCAAATTAGCAGCTGCTTTGGCAGGTAACCAGTGATCATTCAGAGGTCCCCCCCTCTGTTCTAAAAAGTGCAGCTGTCTCCCTGAATAGTCACGACGAGTTCTGGGATGTGCCGGCCACTGCGGCTGGGCGGAAGACTTTGTTTCCAGCAGGCGAGGAGAGAAATGAAAAGAACAGAGGGCAGAAAATGAGCATATGGGGAGACATGATCCTACTACAGGACACCCAGTTCAGTGAGCAAAGCTGTTTACTCTCGGCAGGCACGTGATGGCTCCACACGCGCGCCTGCTTCCCTCTCCACTCCCTTCCAAATACAGAGCCCTCTTTGCAACTGCTACCAGCCCAGACCCAGTGAACTCTTCCAACCTGTAACAGCTCGACACCTCCCCCCTCCCCTCTGTGTGTGTGCATGTGAGCATGTGTATGTTTGTTTTAGTTCATATTGTGTCATGCTAGAGCGGCTTCTGAATAAACTTCTCACACACAACTTCAACAAGACAAAGAATGACATTACTGCAAAACAAAGGATAACAAGGCCAACTGAAACACAAAGCTATTCTCTCTGTGTGTTTGTTTAGCCACAGAGGCAATACACCTGCATGTGTGTGTGTGTGTGTGTGTGTGTGTGTGTGTGTGTGTGTTTCCATTTACACAATTTCAAGGTGTTGGGTCTTGATGAAAAAAAAACAAACAAAAAAAAAAAACACCACACCACACTGGTCCCGCAGCAAATCACCAAGGAAACAGCTGCCACCCATAGCCGTTTCCTTGGCAACCTCATCCACAAGGATTTGGTTGTTTGAGCAGCAGTTTGTAGGAGAACATAAGGAGGGATCTAATTGGGTGAGGCATAGGGGTAATTACATATAAGGAGTGATGTGACTGGGCGTGTGCCAGTGGGGTGCTTCAGATCACTACCAGCCCCCTCCTCCTCCTCCTCCTCCTTAGCCAGCACCGTCTCCTTCCACCCCCCTAACTCCATTTATGGCTCCCTTGGGCACCCTTCCCCCTCCATTTTTCCCTCCTCCGCTCCATCCACATCTTATTCACCCTTCCTCTTTCAACACTTGCTCTCTCATGAAGAAGGTGAAAAGACTCAGGTGTAATATCTGGCCTGACAGGTGTCACATCTGCTTTAATTTCATATAATACATATCCATGAGAACTTGTCCTCATCACAAGGTTAAGGACACAGCAGAAGAAAAACAACAGCACTGGAGTCTCCAGTAGCGATGAATGTGAGGTATACAATAAGAAGAGGAAATCCTGAAAGCTCACATCGCTGCTCAATCATACGTATCAATGAAAAATTTGATTCGTTTTGTCTGAATGTCACCTCACACACGTCGATGCACTGCGCTGATAGGGCAACGACCACGCAGACGAGCCAGAACGCACACGCACACACACACACACACACACACACTTCTATGAAGACAGACATGGAGGAACAGACTGCCTACAGTGCACTGGCCACCTGCCGCCTGTTGCTATGGTTACCAAGTGTTCTAAAGGCAGTCAGGAAACACAGGAAGAGACGGGCAAAGAGAGATTCCTACATTGTGAATGCAATGTTTACAATAAAAGCCTGGGGGCGCCATCTAATTGCAAAAAAAAAAAAAAAAAAAAAAAAAAAAAAGACAGGCAACATTTGCTCTAAAGAAAAATCATATAATGTTCTTATAATGTTGTGAACGGAACTTATAGTGAGAGAGGAAAAGGGAATGAAAAGGGGAAAAAAAAAAGTCCAGGAAAGGAAACAAAACGATCCCGGATGCATTGCTGCATTGCCTCCTCCATTATCGCTGTGGAAACACATCACCTGCCACACGAAACCAGAGGAGCACGCTCAGCAAGAACACAGCACATCCAGTATCTCTCCGTCTCTCTACAAGGGAGAGGTGCAGAGCTCAGTGGGGGCGGGCGGGAGACGGTGATGTCATTAGGCTCGCGCTAGCCATGTGCTCACATCTCACATGGCTCAGGGAGAGGGAGGGAGAGGCAGATTTACAGGAGGAGAAATGGGAAGAGAGAAGGTGGGAGGAAAAAATGGGGTGGGCGGGGGAGTGAGGGTTTGGAGAACGATGCAGACCTAGGAGAGGTCTGCAGGAGACCTGAAATCCAATCCAAAGAATCCCATATCTTAAAGCTTTTCAAACGCCTGCAATGAAGTTTGATTCTCTTTTCTGCATTTTTGTTTCTGTTTCATAATTGTTTTATGAAATAATTCAAGGTAGTAACGAGTTGACTTGCCACTGAGTCGGCACAGTGGGCAGCAAACTCACCTAAAAGAATTACTTTAGTTTCACTTTCAGTTTTAGTGTCACATGTTCTAAACACCATTTCAGAGGCTTGTCCAACCTGCCGACAAGAAAAATCATGGAGGGTGTAATACATGAAATGTTTTGCCGTGTCATTTTTTTAATCCAATAAAATGTTAATTACTGGCAGCTTTCATACAAATTACTGGTACCAGCATTCAAAAAACCCAAGTCAGTCAAACCGTACGGCAACACACAAAGGATCAGGACAGGCCTGTATGCGATTAATAGGCTTGTCTGAGACATGAATTTTGCAATGAAAAATGTGAAAACACGCATCTTTAAGTTGAAACAATGTTGGCAATTTTAGCTGTGATCTGATACAAAACATTCGAATGGCGTTTTTTCTTTCGCAGTGTTTGAACATTAAAGAGTGTGAGGGCAGCAGGTTTAAGCGTGGATCATCACACTGCAGCACGCAGACAGATGCAACAAGATGGACTCGGGAGCTCTGTCAAGTTTTAGTTCTGTTATGCGGCAGCTTCTGGCTTTTCAATTAAAGAAGGAACCAGTAACAAGTTAACTGACGAGACAAAGGAGGGGTCTCACATTTTATTTGAGCTGGCTTTAAAAATCGTAAATAGATAAAAATTTAACTTACATAAAGCATTGGTCATGGATTTTGTTCATAATATTGTGGTAACACTGCACTGTGAGCCCAGTATTGTATTTTTAACCGAACCATTAGCTGAATGTACTGTTACATCACAAGTGATCTTGACAACAAAATAACAGGAAAAGGGTGATCTTTAATTTGAAATAAACGGAACATGCATGGACATGTCTAAAACAAATCCTTTAAAAAAAAAAAAAAATCACAAATCATAAATAGAAAATCAAAAATAACAAATCATTTTAAAAAAAAATCCTCCATGTCTTTGTAATCTAACTGATCTGCTTGCTGCAAAGTGGGTTAATCCACAGATAAGAGAGCTACAAAGAGGGACGTGCGTGTACATGTGTGACGACCTGTAGGCATCTATAACCACTCTGGGTTCAACGTACAGCTTACACACACACACACACACACACACACACACACACACACACACACACACACACACACACACACACACACACACACACACACACACACACAAAGTATCAGAGCATGAAAGCTCAAGAGAAGCAGTGACAGAGAGGCAGGGGGAGGCAGCGTTCACAGTCCCAGTACATTTTAACTACAACGGTCCGGGCAAATTTCTAGTGATTTTAGCTCTGCATCCTGGTCCTGACAACTGCCTTTATAGAGCAGTATTGTATGGTTCCTGTCCTGATAAGTTTCTGCTCTTTGATAAATGTTAAATTCCCTGACTTGTCTGTGACTTTCCATGACTAAAATGTTGAGTTTCCATGACCTACTGTATGTAATTGCAAAATTCGTTTTTTTTTTTCTTGAATGAAGTTTTAAACACTTCAGCCTCTGAGATCTTAAACGGTTGATTGTTATTCTGTTCTGCAGGGAAAGAGAAATAAGTATTATGAGGGGTGAATAACTACAAACGGAGTTTTTAAAAAATGAGGCTGACAAAATTCCCTAATATTCCATTACTTTTCCAAAGAATTTATTAAATTCCTTGACTTTCCATAAATCCCATGACCTGTGGTAACCCGGTCTATGACACGATTCCACGTAGGTCCTGGGTGATTCCCTAGCTTGTTTAAATAAATGAATGAATGAAGTTCAATGTTTGTGCTCTTCATTAAATTGCACATCAAAATTGGTGACTGGAATGATAAATCTGCCTTCAGCAAGCTTTAAACATAAAATTGAATTTTGCAGTACAGATTTTCCACACCAGGGACTTAGCCCAGCACCATATCCAAATATCTCCTGATGCGTTCCCTGGAGGTTAACTCAAGATTTTTCAACCAGAACATTCTGGGCCTATCTTGCTTTGATCTTCCACGAATTCCCTCAGCTCGTTGCCTAACCGAGCCCCTTCCACTGACTCATAACTTCCTCCGTGCAATTCAAAGTCCTGAAGCTCCAAGGCTTCAAACGAAACCACTGCATCTGCCTCCAGGCTATCAGTAACTTCAGCGAGGACTGAAGAGTTCCTCCACCTAACTTTGTAGACTGAAAACAATTTATATACAACATGCAAATTAATATTCTCACCAAATGTTAAAATGTAGCCCTACTGCAGGGGGAAAAAAGACGATTCTTGATCTTGACAGAAACTGCTTTGGTGACACCATGTCATGAGACTAACCAGCACACAACTGTCGTATGCTTAACACACGCTGTGCATTTCAATTACACTAGACCTAGGTGTTTACTGGCATCAGAGTTAAACTGATAGATGACAGACCAGAGAAGTATGAACAACTGAACAGCATGTTGGATTTCATTTTGTAAAAAGCTGCTATTGTGAGTGAATATTTGGTGATCAAGGCCGGCAAGAGTCTGATCAAAGCACCGATTCTGGGAACGTGTCAGGGAAAAAATGAGAGAATGTTTTTGGACTCTACCTGTATGTATCGCAAGGCGCTGCGGAGAACGCTCAGGTTGGAGGTTTTCTTCTCGTCCACGTTTGGAACGTTCTTCTTCAGCGTCTCAAAACACTCCTTCAAATGCGCTCGTCTGAAGGGCCGAGATGCAAAAACAAGAGAAGAGCAACACTTTGTTTAAGCTTAGGTAAAGTTTTTGGTTTACTGGTGCCTTGTAAAAGTTTCAGTAACAAATTAATAAAACGAGAATTTGCTTGAGAAATTAACAATGACCCCTACAGCTGAAAACCTTGCTTCTCCAATTTTAGTGATTTTCACCTCTTTAAGTACAGATAAATGTCATTTTGGTGTTATTTGTTGAAAATTTCTCAGGCTGATGTGAGTGCTATGAAACTTTGGTTGTCCTTTTTCAACATTATTATCCCTCCAAAAATACCGCAGGAATACTAATAAGGTTATGCATCAACATTAATCAGTTCTTCTCAAACGAGGATATTCAAACTCTCAGAGTAGCTCACTATATAAGAGAGAACATTTGTGCGCACATGCACGATGATGGCAAGACTAGGCCAAAACCTTGTGTATGGCTAGATCATGACTACATTTAGAAAGCAGCTGTTTTGACCTCAGTTCCCTGAACAGCACTTGTACTTGATGGATTTCAAACCCTGATTATTTATACAGTCTAGTAGCACTGATGTTCTCTCACCATAAGAACAAAATTCAACATTTCTGTGATAGTTATGCTGCTATGGTGATTTGCCTACTTCCCTGTTCTGATGGTTATATTTTTGCCAAACATCATCTCCTCTTGCCCCCTTTGCCCACTAACCCCCCCCCCACACACACACACCAGTGTTGTTCTTACTCAGGGTGTCTTACAGTGGGTAAAAGGGATGAGTCACTGTCACGCATGAGGTCAGATTTATGAGGAACAATGCAGGCTATCTAAGAAATGGAAAAACGAGACTTGTGAAATTTGTTTTACATGGATAATAAAACATGAAACATTTTTTGGCCAATGTCTTAGTTAGGCCAGTATTTTTCATATGAAGCAGCCATTTCGAGTTAGTCGTGTTGCGAATGCGTGGCCAAGCGTAAAATCATGGAAATGCAGGAGCTTGGCTGTTCACCAGAAGCGCATTTCTCAGCACCGGTTACTTACACTCTCTACGTCTGTCTCTCTCTCTCTGTGTCTCTGTGTGTTTGATAAATGTGGAATGAGCTGCAGTGTGCTGATTCATTTTGAAAGAGCAGCAGCCAATAGGCAATGACCAACACGCTGCCGAGTGACAGTAACCAACATGTTTTTGGTCGGCCAATCAATCCAGTAAATTTGATCACTCTCTCACTCACAGGGCCAAGTCTAGGTCTGACTGCACTGTGCGATCCAGCCAAAAATCTCACTGCTGCCATAAGGTCTAGACCAATCCGGTGAGCTCTACGCAAGGAGACGTCAACACTGACTGCCAATCACATGCACGCAGAGCAGTTCCTTTGTCAGTCTAGGTCCCTGTCCTCAGCGGGGCAGCCAATCATGTCCACAGAAGACATGACATAAAACTGCATGTAAACGTCATGTAAATTCAAAACTGGGACTGAAACGCATTTATGTTATGAGGTGAGCTATTTTTTTCACAGGATGTGTTCATCAGGAGCCAAATACAAGTCAGTTTTTTTCTGCTGGGAAATCTATTAGTAATAACTAGGCTAATATAGAAGAGCTGTTTTTGTTGTTTTTGGTGTAAAATGCTTGGAGTTTGTTTAGCTTGCCCCTACTATCTTAATTGACAGGCAATGTTACGAGAGGGTGGAGGGGGCGGATTTCTTTATTGTGTACTTCTAAAGTCTTGCTCATTTCTACAAATATGCCAAGAACAGCTGTAACTTCACTTCGAAGATTAAAAGATTCTCCATGGGTTGGAAAATGCTATGAACCGTGTGGGCTGGTGAAAACTTTTCAAACCCTCACTTGACAAACTCAAAAATACAGAGCGGTGAAGCTGAAAACAAGGTTGATTTTTCTTATTTCCATAAATGTTTTGGATTTGGAGAAACAAGGTTTTCACCTGACAGAGATCATGTTTAACTTCAGATGTCATGACCAACCTGTTCTTCTCCAGTTTGTTGTGTACCTCTCTGGTCCCCGCCCTGAAAACATAATAAAAAAAAACATTTATCCAGGCAAAAGGCACATAAAAATATTTGAAAGGAAAATGAAATCCTACTCCAATTTACTCTTACACGCACACACAAACTGACCCTCCAGGTCGTCTCTTCCCATCCATCGCCTTCATGTCCTCCACTGTCACTCCATTGGGCCGTGGCTGAGATGTGGGTGGAGCTTGCTGGGGAACCAGTGCATGCTGGGAACTGGAACCAGTAGTGCTGATGGAAGTCGGGTATGGAATCTGAACCTGAGGCTGTGATTGGCTGGGTTTTCCACCAATCTGCTGTGGACTGGTCTCCACCTTTATCTGGGGGGTGCACAACAGGTGACGGGAGGTGGGCTGCTGCTGCTGCTGCAAGGGAGGGGAAGAAGAGTTCTTAACCGGCGGGGAACTGTTGAGGGCCGTTGCTGCGGCGGCGATGGGCGTCGCAAGGGGGAGGGGCGGGACTGAGGGTGTCGCTGTGACAACTGGGACCATGGGGATGACAGCAATAGGGACTTGAGGAGGTGGGAGAGAAGGGGGTGGAGGTGCAGGGGAGGGGTGTAGCTGTTGACGGTGAGTGTCATCCCCCCAGGTGACGTGGTTGGCTCTGATTGGCTGGGCTGATGGGGTCAAAACCTCCACGTGCTTTGACTCTGCCTCCCTGTTAAGGAGCTCCTTCTCTTTGCGCTGCTCCTCTTCTGTGGTGAGAGAAAGAGGAGGGAAAATTAATGTAGCAAGGCAAAGGGAAAGGGGGAATAAAGAAAAGGAGGAAAAACAAATTATGTGGTTGGATATGAGGACAAAAAAACAGGAAATAAATTATGTTAGAAATGTGAGGATCTGTCCTCAATTTCTAAAGTAAATCAGCAAAATATAACTGAATATATCCTATATGTGAACCACCAACCAAATATGTTCAGTGTGCAAATATCCTCCATAAATACACCAATGCAAAGCACACACAAACACACACGCAGATACACACATATACACACACACGTACATATAGACACAAAGGGTCTATGAGAGATTCTATTAAATTCACATCCATTTCGGACAAAAAGCCTTTGCCTGGAGTTTATCATTTTGATTTACTGATCTACATCGACAACATTTGCCTATATTCTCAATATCGGATCTTGCTGTGTCTGTGTTCTCTCTCTCGAACTTAAAAAAATGTTATTCTCTTGCTCGTTTTCAGAGGATTCTTAAAATTGTTTGACAAGTTTGGCCAATGTTTGTGCACTCTTCTAGTTCTACATTGCATTTGCAACATTTTCTTTGTTCATTTTCTTTAACCAAACAAACAGTTTTAGTCTTATAAGTTTTCTCTAGTTTTTACATGGCAATTTTCTAATTTGAAGATATAGAATATCTGTACAAATATTGTCTATTGTCTATTGATTGTACCCTTGTAAAGAATATACTCTTCTCAAGTGTAATTTTGTCAGGCAAGAATTTAAGTTAACCACTGACTTTCATAAAGTACCACGAGGTGTTTTACTGTTATGCTACAAATCACTTTGTCAGAGTAACTGTTACTTTTTTCATATGGTACATCTTTTATTTGGGAATGAAATACCACACACACACACACACACACAGAGTGATGTCATCACAGTAGCAGACAGTGCAGAGACGTGCAGAAAAGGTGTCTGCGTCTGTTTCCTAACCAGAGAGAACACCCCTCTGTCTGCCGTTTGATTGGATCATTCCAGGCATGCTTTTCACCTCTGGGATCCAATTGGACAGCCTGCTGAATGGGAGTGGCTGGTTGTCAAGGAGCCACTCAGCTGGGTCAACTACAATTGGCACCATGACAACATATGAAGGAGCGGCATTGACACGCCAAATAAAAAGCATTCATACTGTAGGTCAGGAATCTGCCCACACTACACTACACACAAATAAAGCACAGGCACTCCTGCACTAAACAATATGAGGGATTTACTACACACCACGACAGGCAGACAGGTTCACCACTCAAAGAAAGTCTCAAGAGCCCTCAGTTACTATGGATACAGCAACATTAGAAACAGAAGATCCCAGGGATTCCTCAAACCTACACGATGCCAACACACTGCCCAGACATTACCATTATAAAACAAACCACACACACACACACACTGCATGCCAATGAGCCTGTCTGCATGTCATGTTGAATAACACTGCATATCTCCTTTGAACATGACACACCCTTTTATGACAACTGCTTTTTATGTAGGGTAAGGCAAGGAATATGAAAGATTTTGTCAAACGTGATTACCCTGTAGGTGTTGATGCTGTAATCCTGATAAATAATCTGTATTAGCAGCCTTGATGATCTTGGCACCAAAATCACAGGTTTGCTTTTAAATTAACCATCAATAAAGACTAATAACATTTTCACTTGTTTGGGGTGCCTGGAACATTCTTTTATTGTTATTGCAGTAAACAAAATTTATTTACTGCTTTGTGTGGTAACTTCTATAAACATACAGTACGGGACATGTTCAACTGCAGTGGGAAATAAAATTAAATGTTACAGTGTTTAATTGTGGAAAAGCGACATAACGCCACTATGCACAAATCATTCTGCTGTCCTGTCTGGAAGAAACATGTCACAACTGTCCCGGCTTTTGCCTCTTTTAAAAATCACCCCAAGGCCTGCAGTGCAGTGTAAGACAGCACACACAACTTACTGTTTTATACAGATTTTTTTTTAAGATTATGGTCGGTTTTCCTCTTATTGGTGCACAATCAATATAGGAACACTATTAAGCCATGCTCCCGACTGCCACTGCACGCAAAACGTAAATTACATAACTTCTGCATTGACGGAGGCAGAGGGGGGGGGGCAGGGGAGATTGCCCTACTTACCCCCCCTTTCTGTGTGACCTGCCACTGTCAGTAGGCTGAATGGGGAGGGTCGGGGAGGGGTGGGGGGGGGGGGGTATGTGCACGTGGTTGTTGAGGGCGGGTCCAAGCACGAGGTATGTAGGCTGGGGGGGTGTTGATTAGTCTGACACGTCATCAGAGGGCAGAAAAAAAGATCATCGTGTCGTTTATGTACAATGTGTTTCCCACTGCAAGATATTAGTTTCTGATTATGAAGAGACCAGCGAGAGAAGGAGAGGGGGTGGGGGTCACCCGCGCGCGTACATATACACGCGCGTATATACACAAACGGAACGAGCGCGCAGGGGCCCGCCCCAGTGTGTCATAAGATAGCCGAGCAATGTCAGGGCATTATGTAAAGAGCAAGCCTCTCTTCGCCACCGCCCTGTCGGCCCTCGACGGCAAAAAACTAGGGCAAATCGACTCCACAAGGACTATTTTAATGTAACCTCCGAGAAAATGATTCACTTTCGTCACACATATTTACATCCAGCAGATACTAGGCGCCAATCACTTCCTTTGTTTTCCAACATGATCTGGCCACTGCAATAAAGTACCTACTTCATAACGTGCAGAAATAGAAATCGGGGAGGCGCAACATGCCGTGATCTGACAGGACTCCGTCTCTCTCTCTCTCTCTCTCTGAGTCACTCGGTCACAAACACACTCACGCGCGCACACACGCACACACTGATCGAGAGCGCGCAAAGTAGTTCGGAAAAACAACTTTGTCCATTTCCGCATTGAGCGAAAACAAAGTTTGCAATAAAATGACGCGGATGTTACTTGGAATAAGTTCTCTTTGGAGCCGAAAGCGAAGCGACGAGCGAAAACTGCAGACGCTCCTTACCTAGGCGGGCCAATTGAAATGCATGCCCTGCAATGATAGTAACACGCTCCGGTCACCCAAAAACACTTAGTTTAAGGCTAAATTGACACAATTTGTGACTGCTGTCATGTCCCGCACCCTCCGCCCGGCCGCGGTTCACCTCAACTTACCACGTGTGATCTGTTGTTGCTGGGCTTGCCATTCCAGATATCTGGCCGCCTCCAAAAGAGTATCGATGCTCATTGCGCGTAACCCCTCACGACAGGCGACCCGGTGGCCCGGGACGGAAGGAGGATAAAAACCGAGCGGTAGTCTCCAGGAAGCACCGTGTGCACGATTGCCCCGCGCCCCGAGCGGATGGTCCTCGGTGGTTCTCCTCTAAGTGCACGGAATTTTTTTATTCGGACCAAACCGAAAGTAGACCCTCGCATACGTAAAAGATGATTGCAACAAGATGGCGATGCGAGCACGGGAATACACACAACAAGGCGAGTCGTATTCTAGGTAAGACCCGCCCTCCCGGATTCCTCCCCGCCCTGTTACTACAGCCTCAGACAAAACATGGCGACCAGACGTCCCCTCCGCGGGAACAGCCTCCCGTGTCCGTGCCGCTACCGAGCCGGTGGCGGAGGCAGCTGTTTCCCGCCAGTTATCAATCATTTCATTTCCTTTTTGCATATGTGGTGGTGTTTCTTCTATTTGAATGCTCGCCTGATGCAGTTAGCTCTCGATGTAAACATATACCGCGCTCCGGAAGATCCGTGGAGGAAGATCCCGTCCATGTCACCCGCCTTCCGCGCTTTAGCTCGAGCCGTCAGCCCGCAGCGCATTAAACCCGATCTATGCCAGCGAGCCAATCAGCGCTCAGAACAACAAGGCATGGTGCTTGTCCACATGGGCACCCGCCCGGCCCGAGCGCAGCTCATTTGCATGGCGAGAGCGTGACTAGCCACCCTGCTGTCTCGGGACCAGACCTGTCAATCAAGCGGCCGCGAGGGCGTGGCTTACTGGTAGGCGTTTGTGATGTGGGTGAGCACACTGAGGAGCGATTGATCAAACTGTACACTTATTCAATAGATTTAAGGTTGTTGTTTCTCAATAATTATTTTGCAATTTGCCTTTTAACTAGTTCCTATTTTTATACTCGTCTTCCTATTTTATTAGTAGGTGTGTATTAAGTCCAGTCACATCTCTCTCTCCCTTATTATTATTAGTTATTTTCCCTCCTCTCCCACACTCTCTGTGAGCAAATTTTTGTCTCTATTACATAACTACATACCATCTGTTTTCTGATGGCTTTAATATAGTCTGCTTATACATATACATACATACACACACACACACACACACACACACATGCATATATATATATATATATATATATATATACATACATACATACGTGTTTACATAATATATATACTATGTAGGGCAGGGCAAAGGATGTAAGATTTTGTCAAAAGGAGATATGACGTACATATATACATACATGCTGAGATATGTATACATACATGCTGTATGTATGGATGTAGGCATGTATGTACTATATATATGGCTGCGTGGTAACAGTCTTTGATTGGACTCGACTCAGTGGTATGTACGCTCCACCTCATCACAGAATCTGACTGCCTCAGCCAATCAAAACAGTACCTTCGAAGTGCGTAAGAGCTGCTTACACTGCACATACACACACATACACACAGTGAATAGGGCAGGCATACCTAACTAAACGTACTAACAACATTACAGTGTAGACTGACAACCCCACAAATTGGTTTATCTGATGAGCTACAATTCAGTTTATCAATGCACAGACCGAAGGTGCTGATGTGGGCCTACAGATCTCAATCTGATCAGTAATGTTACTGCAAGCACCATAACAACCTGAAACCCCAGGATAGACATGCACATGTGTTTGTGCGCGTGCATGTGTGTGTGTGTGTGTGGGTGAATGAAAAAAGAAAAGTCATTTTGGCAACAGGACAGAATGCATGAGAGAGAATGAATGAAGCAGCAATGGAGGGGGATGCAGGGAAGAGAGGGGTGCGGAGCCTCTGCACATGGTAAGCACATGGACTGCATGAAAAAGTGTATGGGTGTACAAATACACAGAGAGGAGAGGAGAGGAGAGGAGAAGAAGAAGAAGGGGGTGGGTTGGAGAGGCAAGGGAAGTGGGAGGGAATGAGGGAGGGATAGACTGACCCACTTAGAAGTGCTGCATCACTCGCGGATCTATAGAGTGAAGAGAAAGAAAGAGGGAGCAAGGCAACACACGAGAGCAAAGATAGGGAAACACCTCAAATACAGAAGAGAGGCACTCGGCAAAGGGCATGTGGCATCACATCACAGACATGAAGGAAAAAGAAATACAGATGGTTGGTTTTGACCAAACTAAGATGTTCCATATTGAGTGCTGCTCTGGAATGGTTGGCTGGATAAATGGCTAATCATACACTGGATGTGCAGCATTTTAGTGACTAGACCAGAAAAAAAGCCTGCCCCCCTTGTTGATATCACCAGTTAATTCCACTTCAATCATGAGAGGAATAATGGTTGTGCAAATGGCAGTCTCACTCTCTCACTGGTGATGCTAATATTCCTGACACACACTTGAACTAAAGCTCTAATGTTTCTACTGTGCTGCCTCTGCTGTGAGTGTAGTACAGGTTTCTTTTCTTTTCATTACTTCCACGTCCATGTCACCTCTTCCTACTTCTGCATTAGGTGTAGTTAAGCATCTGGTTTTCCCCTCGTTCACGTTATGACCCCATGCCACCACTAGAGAGCGCCATATTCTGCACCATGCCCTGTTGAAGCAGCTCCAACCCTCCTGATGTGCTGCTCACACACACACCAGCCTCCACTACATGGCTCTGCAGGGGATTACGATGCTGGTCACGTAAACTATAGTGGGCTGACACACAAACCTATATTAATGCAGACCCTGCAGCAGGCAGTGCTTTGGCCCACACATAAAAAATAATGCCTCTGTGTGCATGCAATGGAGAACAGCCACAGTGCTGTATCAAATTGTTCAATACACTAAGAGAATCAATACATTAACATCTGCTGGAGACAAGTCTATTGTATCTATTGTATACACTGACCTTGAAACCTCTCAGCACTGTCATATCACACCAGCTAATCCAAATGGATGCTGGCTTATAGCTCTCTGCAGCGCCCAATCACTCTATTCAAATACCTGCATTAATTGCACACTTAAGATAGAGGTATGCATGGGCTGAGAAAGCAATATACATGAGAAAGTAAGCTTCTTCTATGCTTGTTTTACAGTCTGAGCATGTATGAAGGAAGAGCATGTGGAGGGCATGAGAGTGTGGTGACGGAAGTAGGCCAATGTTTCTACTCCATTGCCTCTGCTGAGACGTGATTTTCAGTCTGAGACAGGTTTATTATCCTTTCATTACATCCCATGTACCCATTCCCCATTTCTATGTGCATATATCGAGCTGACTTTTAATCCTTTCCCCCTCTCCAAGTCCTTAATCTCTGAACCTCATTACTAATGTCCTTTTCCTTTATAAACAGAGTAAACTTTGTGTTGTAGCCCCTCTCCTGCTTGGCATCTGCCTTCCATGCCCTATTTCTCCACCATCCAAGACCTGCAGGACTGAGGAACAATCGTGGAAACAGTACTCTGTTTCATTTTCTTGAGCAAAAGTAGCAAGACTCTGATAGAAAAATACTGCCCTGAAAGTCCGAATTTTACCTAAGAAAAGTATTTTTAGTAAAATCTACTTAAGTAACAAGATTACAAGAAAATAGACACTAACGGTTTTAAGTTATTGATGCAGTAACATGTAAGCAGTATTTTAATGTTGTAGGTCTAAGTGCCTCATATACTGTTGGCTAGTTTAAACTAACAATGTATGTCTTATGTTTTCCATGTTAAACCATATTCTGCCAAGCAATTACAGCTGTCAGATAAATACATCTCTAGTGGAGTAAAAAGTACAATATTTCTCTCTGAAATGTAGTGTAGTAAAAGTATCATTAAATTGAAATAATGAAGTACCAGTATACCAGAACCGTACTCATGAAAAGTACTTGAGTAGATGTACTTTGTTAGTTTCCACCTCTGCTGAACAAGGTGTGGTGCTAACACCCTTGCTGTCGTGGCAACTGTTGCCAGGATACCAGTGAGCACAGAGAAAGATTAATGTCTGTGGATGAGTGAGCAGGTGTGTGTGTGTGTGTGAAGAAGTAGGCTGTGGTACTGTACATTATTGATAAGGGGGCCTGAGCTCTCCCTGCTGCCACTTGATGTGTTTCTCCAGTCAGAGCTTGAAGTCTAAGAAATGGGACTGTACCTGAGGAATAAGATGTCATGTGTTATTAAATCAGACTGACTGTCTTAGTTTTACTATCATATTCCACCTCCTGTGCTCTTCATCTCCCAAAAGATCTCCCATTATGCCACTCTAGGTTAGGGCTGATCTGTTTCCTCTGTCTCTGCATCAGTAAGGTCAGTGAACTGTGATTTGACAGACAGCATCTGACCCCTGGTTGTTGGACAATGGCCTAAGGGTGCAAAAAGGCATTAGTGTACCACAAAACCATCATATCTCCAGCTGAACTGAATAGCCATCCATGTATGTCATGCTAGAGGACTCACATTGGCTGCCATGCCCCAAAATAACATTTCTAATTGGTTAAGCTCACAATTAAATGATTAAAATTAGTTTTTTTTTTTAATCTAGTAATTTAGGATTACACATGGAATTACTATTTATGATGACACTACATTTTTTACACAGGTTAACAGCAAGGGTGACAAATTAGTCAAGGATAATTGTAGTGAGGTTAAAACTTGCTTTGTAACACCCACAAATAAATGATGTGTTCCTGCAAAGCAATGTGATCTTGTTTCAGGAAGCCAGTAGTTGGGTGCCTGCCTTTTTTTTTTTTTTTTTTTTTTTCAGTTCAGTGTTTTGAATCGCAACAGAACATGCAAAAAGTCAAGTGTTCCCAAACCGGTGATTCCTGTTTTATACCAACCTGCTTGCTAACATTAGGAAAAAAAACAGTAAAATACAACAGTGGACTCAAAAGTAGTTTGCCATCACTACCTGTCCATATGCAATACATTCATACATTTAATATCAAAAAGGGCTGTTAAGTGTGCTGTGCAGCTCTAACCTCACAATGTTACTTAATGGTGCCAAATCCTGTCTGAATTCCGTAAGATTCGCTTCAGTTCCTTATTTCCCCTCACCTTGTCTCCTTAAGAAAATGCACAAGACAAGAAAATGTATATTTACAGATTTTTATTTCATTATGTTGCAAACAATGACATCCAGATATATTGATACACAATTTTTTTTTACTGTGCGTGTGTATGTGCATTTGTGAGTGTATGTGTATGTGTGCGTAAAGAGAGCAGTGAGACCACAGAAAGCAGAATGAAAATCCCATGTGAGGGAGCCCTCAGTGGGTTAACAAGGCAGAGATAGCGAGCAAGAGGGCACTGGGGGGGATTCTCTGGGACAATATACACACACAAACCTCATAAGGTGAGCAGACTTTTTCCTCTGTAAAATACACCTTCGCTATGGGGTGTGAGCCTGTGCTCTCAGCAGCATAGGGATCGTTAAGGTCCTGTGAGTGTCTACTAAAAAGCAAGTTGTTAAAGAGATGAAGTAGTATGAATGAACACAGTGGGTGAGAAGCTTTGCCTCCTGCCCTCTCTCCTCTGACCAACTCGCCTTGCATCCATCAGAGCAGAGATGGTGGAGAGAGATTCTCCTGTCATAATATACAGACAAACAGACGCACACACACACACAGTGTATACATACACATACACACTCGCTCAACCACAGAACCTTGTGAGATTCTACGACGGGGCTGCATCCAGCTTCAATTTTTTCTTCTCCTCATCTTCCTTCCGTCTTCTCCTTGAAACCCTCCACTTGTCCTTTTGTGTTCCCTTTCTTTCACGCTTACTTTCTTCACACCCTCTCTTCCACCATACACGCAGCAACAGACTACAACATTGGAGGCATGGAATAAAACAAAACTAAAGAAAAAAACTAAACCCCCTTCAACACGGGGTGCAATTGGTTTTCGTGCACTGTCAGTTACCTAGAATCCACCTGCGCCAGCACACAAGGATATTTTACCCATTGACCCGATAGGAAGTCATGACAACAGTATGCAAATTCGGCAAATTCAACAGTATACAATTTTTTTTGATTCACCATGCAAGGAATACTTCTTTTCTTTTGAGTGTGTTTATGTGTCAGAGATTGCGTGACATTTATTAAGCGTACCCTACATCCAGAATAATTTACATAAAAGGACAATAGTCATCTTAATAGGGCTAGACTGGTGTAGGGGAAGAGGGAAGGACTGGAGGGGGGAGGGGGAGGGGTGAGGAAGTAAGGAGCAAAGGTCAGCTATGGTTTGGAGTGCGAGAGGCAGGGTTTGGATGGGTGTGAGGACAGACGGAAAAGGACTGACCTGCAGGGGCGGGTTAGGGTTGGGTGGGGGGGGCTACAGGGCTGCTTTTGGAGTAGAGAGGGACAGGGCAGGGTGGGGCAGGGCACGGGGGGAAATGGGAGGGCAGGGCAGGATTCTGAGGCAGTCTCAGCGGCACTCCCAGACTTTGACTGTCTGATCGACACTGCCTGTCACCACGTAGGGAGCAGTCTTGTGGAAATCTGCAGGAGTGGGAGAAACACTAGGTCACTTACACTTAAAGAGACAAATCAGAGGCAAAAATTCAGTAACATCAAGCTGATATAATGACAATTTAAAATTTATGGTGAGTATTTCACCTTGCTTAATTTAAAAGGAAGAGTTCACCCAAAATACAAAAAAAAATTGTATTCTATCTTTAAACCCTTGTGTAATGTAGCCATTCAAATAGTTGCTGAATGCTTTGGGGAGGTTTTCAATCTGCTGTAATCTTCCTTGTATCCTGGCACCCCAACATGTTTCACTGGGAAGTATTTCTTGCCCAAAACACCAGCAAACTACATCTATCTGTCCCAAGTAACTCCAAATTCGAGACGGATAGACATAGCTTGCTGGGACCATATTACAGAAATATCCTATCTTAAGTCTTAAGATAGGAAGAGTTGAAGAAAGGATATTTCCCTATTTGGCATTACAGAGGCAAATCCTAACTAATTTTAGGAATCTTATCTCACTTCATCCTTGCATATCTCAGGCTACAAAATCCTAAATACTCAATCCATCGGTTATCAACTTTTATGTCTGTTTCCTTGCAACTGAGACTACTTTCCTCATCTAGCTGAGCTGAACGACTTAAATTACTCCCCTCTTGGAAACTGTATGTAGCGAGAAGCCACACTGCTAATTGATAATAACTGATCTGCAAGTTAGGAAGTTTCTATAATATGGTCCCTAGTTCCCAACAAAACCCCTATGGGCCATGGATTATGCTGGGTGTCTGAATCATTGTTTTTGGAGAGCACCGTTTCTAAGTTCTTCCACAGGCAAAATTTTGATCCTTTTGATTGAAACTCTACAAACAAATAATCATCCAAGCCCCCTGTACTGGGGCACCATCAGACAGAGAAGGCATGGCAGACTGGAAACTTCTTCAAATCATACAGAGGACAAGGGTAGCATGGCCCAGGAGGTAGAGTGGGCGTTTGGTAATCGGAGGGTTCCTAGTTTGATCCCTGGTTCCTCCAGAGAGCGTGCTGAAGTGACTCTGAGCAAGACACTGACCAGCTAACAGCTCCTGATGGGCAACTTAGCATATTGCATGGTAGCCTCTGCCATCACTGTATGAATGTGTGTGTGAATGTGTAAATGTGAAGCAAACATCGTAAAGTGCTCTGAGTTGTCAGTAGATTAGAAAAGTGCTAGAGAAATCCAGTCCATATATCATTTACAGAAATTACCTGGATGGATAAACTGCACTATTGAAGGGAAAATCTCTTTTTTCTTTTTGTATTTTGTGTGAACTGTTTCTTTTACTTAAGGTTCTGAAGTACAGGTCCTGTGTAAGGCACTGTTTAAGTTTGAAAAAGCAGAGCATGCTAAATTCATTCTGTCAATAATCAGTGTCTCACCCAAAGAGGTAACAAAGTGTTCATGGGCACACAAGGTCTTCATGCAGCGTTTGTTCTTGTAGTCCCAGATCCTAAGGGTTTTGTCATCAGCACAGCTCACAATGAACCTGCCTCCAGGATGCACCAACACCCCACGCACCCAGTTGTCATGACCCACCTGGAAAATTAACACAGACTGGTTACAAATCACTGCTTTAACACCAGCAATTAGACAGTAATAAAAAAAAAAAAAAACACACAAGTTCAAACAAACAAACCAACACACACTGTACTAATCAGGTGAATAGATACAGCAAACTCTGTTACCATGACCAACCTAATGGAAGAGAACACACACACACACATAGACATGTACTACTCACCAGAGTCATAAGGCACATGCCAGTACTGACATCCCACATCTTAATTGTTTTATCTCTGGATCCAGAGAGCAAGAAGGGGCCAGGTTTTCCACTCTTCTTGTTCTGGGGAGGGGGCAAAGACACATAGGATAGGAGAGGAAAAAAATGTCTTTATGACGACAAATGAACAGCTCTATAAAATCAAAAAGTTGTCTTCTTTTGGAGTAGGAGTTAAAACAGTGAGGTTCAGGAGGTTCCCAAGAATAAATAAGAAATAAATTACATATTGTGGTAATGGACAAGGAATAGAAAACAACAGTGGTGATAGATGTAGGAATTCCCTGTTATGGCAACATCAAGGAGGAACATTAAGAAACTGCAGAAATACCATTAACTGAAAGAGGAACTATAGAGGAGATGAAAAATGAAGGCAAAAAGTATTTTGAGTGGTGACAGGAGTACTGAAGGACGTGACCGGCAAGCTGGGAGAAATGGCTCCAACAGATTCCATGAACAAATGAGATCTCCAAACTACGCTAAGATATAATGTGAACCCTCAAATTTCCAGGCCTCTGTAATTAGACATTAGACTGAAGAAGATACACACACTTCTCTGTCACCCATGAGTGTGTGTTTTTTTTTTTTTTTTTTTAAATATATACATAAAATTACACACAAAAAAAACAAAAACAAAACACATTTCTCATGAACCAGCACTGGATGTTCTTCCTGTCAATTTTTCCAGTCGTAGCAGTTGTGTGAGACATCAGCAAATGAACTGAAAGTATTTTACTGGATTTTAGTTTAGCTTCTCCTGGGCTTCCAATTCAACCACCACCACAATGATGGTATGTTGCCCTTGGGAACACCTTTTCTCTGAATAATAGCTAAGAATGAGTCTTGAACAGAGACAGTACAGATTAAAAAGTGTACAAACACTAGACATAACAGTTTGGGTGCTAGACCAAAGATTACCCTAACTGTATGCAGACGTAAGCATCATTGAAACAGGCATAACAAATCACATAACAACAAATTGTACAATTGCATGATTTAGTACTGCACTTTGTTGTATAAGCGTCTATTGCTCTCTGTGACGGTGCCATTCTTGGCTGAGTCATCAAAATATCACTTTGTGCACACAGCATACCTTTAGTTTCTCCTTAGTCAAATGCTGGATGACCAATGACCTGAACCTGTTTAGATACTTCATTTACAATAATGTGTATTTACAGATCTTATTCAAACATGTAATGATGATAACCTCGTGCATTCAAGACGTGCTTCCCTGTAAGGAGAAAATCAACATTTATGGGTGCAGTCAAAAAACTGCCCCATTATGTACAAGACTATAGGCCCAACATGCTGGCAGACAGAGATACATTTGTATACTTGGTTTGAGGAGCTATACATTCCTTTTGTGCTGAGCTTAAGCACAGGTTGAGTTGCAGCATACAAAGATGCACAGTTTATGTAATAGCATGATTTTTCCTGGACCTTGGCTTTTAATGTATTAAAGCTTACCCAAATATTTCACTTATTTTTCTGTGCTTAAATGATCTGGCAACTGTACATACCTCTGAACCTGTGGCCTCCAGGATGGTTGGGTGGGCGCTGTCGGGTGCCCAGGCGATACACTCCACCACATGTTCATGCTCCCGCAATTCAGCCTTACATTCCTTAGAGGCAGCCACCCAGACACGCACTGTCTGGTCGTTGGAGCAGCTGGCAATCAACGAACCGTCCTGGTTGGGACGAACCATCCTCACCCACTCCCTGTGGCCTGTAAATGTCTTCACACAGTACCTGTAGATAGACACACCAAGTTATAGACATACACAGCTTCAGTGAGCAGATTCACTTACTGTGATTTAACACAATATTCAAACAAGGATGGGATGATATAAGAAAGGAAAAAATATAATACAATACATTGCCTGGTAAACTGCAGAAAAAACACATCCCTCTACCGCCCTAGCAGAGCATGATGTACTGAGAGTTCAAAGAAACCAACATCTCACTTACCCAGTGGCCACCTCCCACATCTTGATGGTCTTGTCTCTGGAGGCAGACACTATGTGGTCTCCATTGGGCATGATAGCTACAGACGACACATTGTGGTCGTGTCCTGTGTGATATGATAGACAATTTAGTTTAGTTTCTAAAAGTGACCCAGGAGCAAAATATCCTTACCCTATTCTGTCAGTGACAGGCCCTGCAGTTCAACACCTAGCGGCACATGGACCAGATGCTTATCCCAAGCATTCTCATAAAACCAAATTTTTATTGTCATTGATTCAGTTTTGAATTGTATAACTGACTACCCTGTGTGGAGCAAGACCATTTTCAGTATATTTTCAATATGGTGACATCAAATGATCTAGCAAGCTGCAGTGCTGCTTGGGCTGAACGAACTATCTACTGTCTGTACATTATGTACACAGTTGTTTTTCCCCATACACAGGCACATCTGTTGTACATCACCATTTTATTGACACAGTAGCCACTGTATTAAAAGTTGTTCATTGTATAAATATTGCTGCACCCAATGTGCATAACACAATGCCTCATGCATCATTTGGCGATGGTAGACAGTAGAACTGTACTCAATCTGACAGAACCTCTCAGTCCTCCAAAGTTCCATTGGTTAGTATCTTTTTGACACTTTTTAATCGGAGATATGCAAAATATCTCAACATGAACACACAAAGGTACACACACAAAGGTAGGTACTGTAAGGGCAAGTCTGTGAAGTGTCAACCTGCAGGGCACACTGTTTTGTAATTTACGAGCAGAATACAACCAATTACCATGCATCAAAAATGTATTTCAGTTTTCAGTATTTTTTGTCAGAGTATTTTGATTACAACACTAAAATATTATAGGAAATGAAAAAATATAGTTAGGCAGCTTAGACTGTAGTATTATTATATAAACTAGGGAAGCATTGGGTAACAGCCTGCCGCCCTGACAAACACAACATAGCCTCAATGTGCTTGTGTAATAGCTATGAGACTTGTCTAGTGTCCAGCTGCATCAAATATTTTGAGAAAATATTTTTCTTAGGCAAATAAGTTGCACAAGTTTAGCTTCAATCATGTCTATAGAAATTAACCTTAAATAAATAAGGCTTTATCCTGCTGTAGATTTCAAGGCATTGAGGTATTCCTTAAGGTCTTTTTCACTGCACAAACATCTTTAACAAGGAATATAATTGAATAGAACCTTAACTTCAACTAAAGTGATTTTTTTTGTTTGTTTGTTTGTTTGTTTTTGTTTTTACTGAAGGTAGTTTAAAAATGTGCCAAGAATACTGTTCCAGGAAAAACCCAAGGGATACTCGTTCTGACCAGCAATTGATATAGCTTCAACATGCAACCCCACACTTCAGCATGTAATGGGGCTGCAATCCAAGCTATGCACCTAAACCTGTCAGGGATGTGCCTGTAAAAAAAATCTAAACTGCATGTAGGAAAGAAGCACACAGACCATTAGAATAGAACATGCATATAATTGACATGGACCTGAAAAGAGCCCAGTTTGATAACATGTTCAACATTTCTCTTGGTGCTTTTCTTGAAATTAATTTATTTTATCCCCAAAACAATGGTGTCTGGAATACTACGGATTGGACTGCCACTGCAGATCCTAGTTATGAACGGGATACCTCGAATACCAATTATTCACATCTTTGTAATTCAAATCTATGAACTACAGACGAACCCTCTAAATTCTGCTGACCTCAACGTTACTGTCAAGCCAAACTCTGGTCGTTTCCGGTACATAACCTTCTGTTGTTCACCAACAGAATATCTATTTTTTTAAAACTTTTTTGTGTGCAAGCAATGCTATTTAAAAAACCAAAACATGAACATTTTTATTTCAACACAAGCACCAATGTAAACGCTTCACATGTTATCAATCTTTTATTCTTAACATTTAAGGATGGTGCTGACTTTCTGCATCTTTCAGTTTCTAAATAGAAACAGTAATCTAAATCTAAACTGCATGTAGGAAAGAAGCACTCTTACAGTTTC
Organism: Myripristis murdjan; assembly: GCF_902150065.1. Lineage (NCBI taxonomy): Eukaryota > Metazoa > Chordata > Actinopteri > Holocentriformes > Holocentridae > Myripristis > Myripristis murdjan. Next base: position 12,195,584 of record NC_043993.1, on the reverse strand, counting down.
TCAATAGAAACTGTAAGAAAAAAAAAATGTTAAGAGTTAAAACTTTTCAGATTATCGACATGACTGACACTAAACCTAGGGTAGTTTCTTTGCTCTTTTTTGTTGTTGTTGCACACAAAACAAACTGTTTGTATTGCAGTGAACATTTGATTGCAGTTAAGGGAACATGAGCGGCAATGCTGTTACCATGACAACTCTATCAAAATCCTGCTGGACTGTGAGAAACCTCTATGTTTAATCTTGCCTAAGAAATGTATCTGAGAGGTGTCCTGCAAAATTCTTGGGTGCCATTCTTATGTAAGTAAAAATAAGACCCTATTATGTTAAGTTTTATGCAACCAGGAAAAGGTCTCTGTGTACTGTAGTACTACCCTCATAGCTAGCCCTGAAAATATCCCTTACCATGCATTGTTCGGATACATTCAAAACCCTGGAAGTCCCAAAGTTTGATGCTCATATCAGCAGAACATGAAGCCAGCAGTTTCCCCGTCTGGTCAAAGGAGATGTCCTGCACCGAGTCTGTGTGGCCCTTGAGGGTTCGCTCAAAGTCCCCCGCCTCATAGTCCCACACCTACCAATTCAGACACAGACGTAGGTCAGTCACCACTTCATTTTCACACACTCTTATTATGCAGGTTAATGTATGTAGGTTAAACTGTTTAAGTAAAATCCCCTTTACACACAGGCAATAACCGAAAATTAACTTAAATACACATTAAAACATACTGACGCACAAAGCTTTACCTTTTAATTCAAAGTAATATAAATGATCAATGTGCTGACTTGGTCTACTCTCCTGATCAATAAGAGCACTGCAGAGGAGAGAAGAGGGATGGACTAAAGAGAAACAGATTTGCATGTTTCCCTAGGTGCTGTGCTCCTTGGGAAATCGTTGCAAGCAATGAGCGTTGTGCCAGCGTTGCCTCTGACAACAAGAGCATCAGCCCATCTCCACGTAGATGAGCAGTGACAAAGCAGAAAAAGGGAGGGAGGGAGGGAGGGAGTGAGGGAGGGAGGAGGCAGAGGGGAAAAGTGTGTTGAGTAATAGAGGATAGAAAGGGAGAAAAGCCTTCAGATCTGCAGTACAGCTTTGATCTGAAGGGTCAGAGCTACAGAGGCTATGGTGTGGTGTGCCGCAACACTCACAGATTTTGCCTTGGAAAGCTTGTCCACACAGCAACTGGTCTATTTTAGTGGTCTTGCTACATACATTTTGTAAGGAGTGCTAACGTGATTTAAGCATAAAAGGCACAACCAAATTACACTCAACTCTACATGGACATAATGTTACTACAACATGATATTAATTTTGTGATTTATTATTGACAATGTATTGGGACGCTGTGTAATCAAGAGGGTCTTATTTTTATTTTACCACTATAAACAGAAAGCAGGAGTAAGGAAATTCCTGCACAATATTAGTGCAACGTACACATTTTCTTTTTATTTACATTTTTTTTTTTTTTTTACATTTACACATTTTTATTTATTGAAATTTCAATCCATACAGACCAACAAAGAATTATTTTTGGGGAATCAGGAATTGGGGAATGACAACATATCTGTGCTACGCACTGTCATTCCCAAAAACACATAAACATGCTATGCTTAAAGTATGTCTGCTCCACCACCTGGGAACACTGATTTCACTAAAGAGCACTTTAGGTCAATAAGTCATTGTTAGAACAATATTCTGTTATTCAGAGTTTTTTTTTTTTTTTTTTTTTTTTTTTTTAAACCTTTGTTAAAATGTTTCCAAGTTTTAATGCTGCTTCACTTGAACTTGTATCATTTTATGTGTTATAAAATGTATTGCAATACAAAACAAACAAAAAAAAAAAACAACAGCTCTCCCATACACACCTTGATGGTAGCATCCTCAGAGGCTGTGACCATGACAGAGAAGACAGGGTGGAATATGACACGTGTGACTGGAGCGCGGTGCCCACTCAAGGCGTATCTCTCTGGGGGACGGGGGATCCACTCCTTGGGGTCTCTCTTTTGGCCCACAGACCCACCAATTGTCATTTCCTCCTTCGCTTCATTCAGCTTTGACTCCAACTCCATTACCTGCAGCAGAAATGAGTGGAGGGATGGAGGAGTCAAATGGAAAAAGGATAAGCAGAGAAAAATGAAGAGGACAGAGGATGTACAGAAGCACATAGAATAGGTTCTACAAGTTCCTTTAAACTGCTACTGCAGTCATACCAACAGCATGCAGTGCACTTAATTTAACATTTGAAAACTGTTGCGGCATGAGCAGCAGATAGATTTCTGAAATAGCAGAAAATGGTTTCAGACCAAAGATTTCTAATGACAACTTGTAACACTGCAGCTTTCAATGACCATTTGGAGACTGTCAAAAGGTCTCCAAAGGTCCTGTGCAAGTTTGAACTGGATTTCTCAATTTTATCATACATTTTAATATAGAATCTATGAAGTTACACACGTTATTAGAACAGTCAAGATTGTGGAAATTTTACTAATGCCTTTGAAAAACTTTCCCTCTTGTTCTTAAAAGAATAAAATACTTTTAGAATTAAAATCTACTTCCTGGTACAAGTGATGCCATGTACAGATTTTGATGAATGCTCTAATTGGTTGACACTATGCATAGTTAATGAAGACAGCCTGATGCAAAAATTCCATGTTTCTGATATTTATTCCGCAAAGATGTATCTATGTATATACATATGTATGCATATGAAGAATGGCTCCACTATTGGCAAGTTTAAGCTTTTCCTCAATTCTAAATGCTTTGTACCATCTAATCCTCCAAATCTTTTCCTGACAGGGTTGAATTAACTGTACCGGATCTTTACATCAATATACCATGCACACAGGAAAATGCATTATGGCAGCTACTGTGTGTCATGCAATTATACAGCACTTTTTTTTTCCCTTTTTTTTTTTTTTTTTTTTTTTTTTTTTTTTAAATCAGATACCACACAGACACTCCTCACCTTCTTCTGTAATCTGATGACCGAGGTCCATTTTTTTTCCAAAAGTCCAGCATACTTTTTATCTACCTCTTCATTCTATGAAAACACAAAAGAGAAAGACAGGAACATTTAGAACACAATCTAGGTCAGTTGTGGTTCCTTAAATTCAAGGTTGAAGTGCACAGAAAATGTATTTGTTAATCTATCTTCCCTTACCATATCTAACTCTGCCTCTTTCTTAAAGGTGGAGTAGGCCTCCTCATATCCATTGGAACGGAGATAATCGGCTATGGCCCGGTTTCTGAGAAAAGGAAGGTAGACAGAAAAAAAGGTCAAAAGGATTAGTACCTTTAGAGTTCACAGTTCAGAAAAACAAAAAACAACACTGGCACATTGCCTTTTAAAGATGCTAAATTTTAATAATCTAATAACTGGACAATAGAGTGGCTATAAGAACACCATGTATTAGATATTAGTTCCACCTTAACAGCAAAGTTAGTTCCTCCTTAACAGAGAGAGGACCACACCCTGTCTGGTAGATGGGAGCTCTTTAGTTCAAGTTACATGGTTCCACCTTAAATGTCAGTGGAGTCTGAGTAAGAGCCCAGAGAAATTATGATCGTCCAAGGGAAGAAAAAAATCTAAGCTCTGAATCACTGGGAAGTGTGTTTTGGGGTGCTATGGAAACCAAGAGCCCACCACACACACACACACACACACACACACACACACACACACACACACACACACACACACACACACACACACACACACACACACACACACACACACACACACACACACACACACACACACAGAACATTTAGTGGGAGCATTGGTAATGCAAGGACTGGTCAACCACATACACTTGAAAATATGACTTAAACATACAGTCTGTCCGTCTTTGTCTCTCCTTCTTGCATGTATAGCAGCTCTTTTCTAAGATGAAGGGTGAATATTTCATAAGTAGCAGAGCTAAATTTAGGCTGCAGATCCAGAACCCCTTGACTGGCACGCTGATAAGTGTAATCTGGATCATCAGTGCAAATGTTCAAAAGTATCTATTACTGGCCAATGGATACAACAGCCTCTTATGTACTTTGAACATCAGGTGGCCTTTGAAGAGAGGGTTTTGTAGAGAAAAGGGAAATTTCACAGTGAATGTTAAGTTCATTTGTACAATATAATAAACAATAACAAAACAAAAAGTGGAACATATTGTGCAGGTGAGATGATTACATAATAACATAAAGATCCTGAAGAACCACCCCTGCTCTGATCATGAGGTAAGCCAGATACAGATACCAGATACACCAGGCCAGCACTGAGGGGCTAAGAAAGCACTTCTACCTCAGACCACTAGGATCCTAAATGTAGCCTCTGTCTAAGACAGCTATTATATGACATCATCTCTCTCTAAAACACTAGAGAGAAATAAATGGTTGGCTAAGGTTGTGATTTGCAGACATCTGCAATAGAAGGCAGAGTTTCCTTTTAACTTCACTGCAAAAGATCGACATTAAGTTGGTCAATCTTCAGTCAACCTAAATTATCTTGGGGGTAACAACATAAATTATTCTGGTGGTAAGAACTGTCTCTCAGGTCCAGCACTGAGAGACTCTAAAGCAGGGGTGTCAAACTGGCACCATGGAGGGCCGAGAGGCTGCAGGTTTTCATTCCAACCGAAAACTCCGCCAGGTGATTTCACTGATTACCTCACCTTCAAGCAGAGAGAAGGGACTAATCAGTGAAATCACCTGGTGGAGTTTTTGGTTGGAATGAAAACCTGCAGCCTCTCGGCTCTCCATGGCACCAGTTTGACACCCTTGCTCTAAAGGTAAATACTTTGAGGAGCTCAATCCCAAATTTGATTGAAAAAAAAAAAAAAAAATCACTGGAACAGTGCCTGATGTACTGATTGTTATCAGAAGAATGGCTATATTCTCCCTGGAAAACAATTTATATTTTCTTAAATTTTAATCTTTAATCTATTTGAATTGACACATTTTTCCTGTGAAGACCATGATCACCCTTTGTAGTCCAGTCATTTTATGTAAAAACCTAGGACAAATTGCAAGAGAAGCAAACTCAACTGATTTTGTATCCTCAGTTTGTCCTGAGTGAGGGAAAAAAAAGTCCCAAGAAATCCCATTGGTGGAAAGTTTTGAAAATTACCTATTTATGACCACATATTACCAAAAAACACTGTTTTTACCACACAGGGGAAAGGGGTTCAAAATTTTACTTTCAGATATGACTATAAAAATTCACAAGTTGATTACACACACAAAGACAAGAAAAAAAGTCAATTACAAGTTCTTTGAATTATTCTGTTTACACATGCATATCACACATTTTCTGATTTGATATGCGCTAATAAGGAATATAAGGAATAAATGCCAGAGCCGATATTAAAACAGTGAATTAAAAGGTTACTATATATATCATAACCTTTTAATTCACTGCTATATAGAAACTTTTAATTCAAGGTTACTATATATATAGTAACCTTTTAATTCACTGTTTAAATGTCTCTTCTATCATTTCTTCCTTATATTCCAATTAGCACATATCAAATCAGATAATGTGTGATATGCATGTGTAAACAGAATAATTCAAATAACTTGTAATTGACTTTTTTTCTTGCCTTTGTGTGTGTAATCAACCTGTGAATTTTTATAGAGATATCTGAAAGTAAAATTTTGAACCCCTTTCCCTGTGTGTTAAAAACAGTGTTTTTTGGTAATATGTGGTCATAAATAGGTGATTTTCAAAACTTTCCACCAATGGGATTTCTTGGGACTTTTTTCCCCTCACTCAGGACATACTGAGGATACAAAATCAGTTGAGTTTGCTTCTCTTGCAATTTGTCCTAGGTTGACCCCAATTTTGGCCTAAAATTACTGGACTATTGCTTACATAAACATTATTCAAATTAATGTTTAGCTCACTTAAGTATAGCTCACTTAAATATAACTATCATGTTATATTTAACTATCATATCAAGAACTATCACTATAGATAAGGGTTCATCAATGATTACAAGATAAGATATCTGCCATTTTATCAAGTCTGGAATTGGTGGTGTCAAAGCAGAAGGCATGATGCATGGTCAGTCAGGCAGGCAGAATCCACTCTACAGAGCTGCTTACATTAACCAACCATTATCAGTCCTCCTCCTTCCCCATCCCCCTCTCCTCTTCACTCCTGTCATGTGGGTTATGAAATATTCACACTAACTAGCTGTCCTATAAAGCACCCTGAAGCTTGCGTGTCTTCACATTTTCTTCATGATTTTACGCTTTTGTATAGGAATGCACTTTATCACTACATGCATGCATCTGCATTAACCTTTTCAGGACAATACATGCACACAGCTGAGTATACTGTACTGCTTTATATTGACATGAGTTGCACATCTGTTTGTGGAAAAACTCTAAGGTATTGTTGAAAAGTGCACATGTACTTCATCATGACCACTACATTTGGGTATATCTACTTGTTGGTGCTTGTGTCTGCATGTGTGATGAGCCTGCATGCCCACATATTTATGTCCTTTCACTCACAGTTCGTCTCTTTGTCTCTGTGACAGCACCATGGTGGCTGTGGCTGCTGTTCTCTCCCTCTGGGGGAGGTCAGGATGAGGTGATGGGAAGTGTGGCAAGTGTCTGGTTGGGAGTTCTCCGGTCCCTCAGTGACGTTCCTTCTTTCAAAGACTTGAGGATCGAGATAAAGAAAAACGGAGAGGTTGGCGGACTGGGAAGTACTGCTGTCAGTCGATAGTCAGGACAGTGTTCCACAAGAAATTGCCAATGGTGCAAATCTCTCTCACGAATCAGACGTGCCCATGACCTGAGAAGAGAGGGTAAAAAAGGGAAAATAATTAGTTAATAGCCAGTAATAAAAAAAAAAAAAATCTTCTGATATTATGCTCATTGATCTGTCTTTCAATACTTTCAAGTAGTTTTTATCTGATGGTATTTGGCTGACTGTATTCCCTGACACCTTATCGCAAAAAAGGGCAGTGCCACGACCACAAGCTGACAACCACCCTTGTATTTAGTTGTGGAGAGTCATGTCTTATGTGATTAAGTAGTCTGAATTAGCACCCCACACTAACACATTTAAATAAAGAACTGTTACCAATACACATTCTGTAAAGTGCTCTTCAAAGCCCCCAAGTCACAACTCACATCAACTGGCTGAAGAGATGTTTTCAGGGTGTCTGCAGGTTTTAACAAGTGCAATTTTAGACTTTTTTAGACCTTTTTTAGACCATCCTGTGTAAAATTGAAGACCTTCACGAAGTATTAAAACTAAGAAAAAAAGAGATTCAGATTGCATTCAAATGACAACATTTATTGTCATTTAAACAGATGCAAGAAACTACAGCACACAACATTTTCAGTTTTGTTTTTTTTCCCAAAATAATGCCTTCAAATGAAACTATTTCAAATGCTGAACATTGAAAACATTGAAACAAACCACATTTATACACATTTTACATCTTCAGATGGGAAGAACGAGAGAGAGCCCGAGAGCGATTGTGTGTGGGCGTGTGTGTGTGTGTGTGTGTAATGCGCAGCACTACATGCTTCTGAGCTCTGCACTTTTGGTAGCAATTTCAGGGCCCTATCTTGCGCCAGACTCCCTAAATCCGTTATTTGCGGATTTAGGGTTGCGCAAGAGGCGGTCCCCCGTAAAAGTTGCTATCTTGTGCACCTCCCGTTATCCAAAACACCTGCGCTACCCGCTATATTATGCATAGGCGTGTTTTGGGCGTTACGCCAGTTAAACCAATCACTGTGCCAGGTGCCATTGCCTTTAAGGGCAGGCTGCGCTATCCTAAATCCTAAATACTAAACCCGCGATGGAGAGAGGGAGGTAGATTTTCTCAGGGCTTCTACTGAGGCTAAAGCAAGTTGGCTTTATATACATATTATATATTATATTATAGGCGAGTTAATTCGGGAGGTGGAGCCACATGTGTCCAAGTGGACGTGTCACAAGGTTGTACTGATTGAGTAAAATCCCCGGGTCACACCACACACACACACAAGAGGCAGAGGTGGAACTATGTGTAAACTAATTTATTGACGAGGTAGATTGGGCAAATAAAATATTAAAAATAAAAATATAGCACAGCTGCTGGCTTATGATAAAACAATAAAACGTGCTGGCGTAAGTGTCCAATTAAAACAGTCTTTTAAACAGTCTATATGAGTAATATACTCAGTCCATTCCGGCGGCGTCCCGGTATCAGTCCGACCGTGTGCGTGGCGAGGCTCCTTCGGGGCGCGCACTGAAGCCGCCTGGGCGCGCTCTCGTAACAGCCCAAACTTTAGGGAAAGCGGATAGCGGGTGATCCTGACAACCCGCTATCCGCTATCCCAAAAGTGTGTGCGCAAGATAGCAATTTTAGGGATAGCGCATGAAACACGCACACGAACACACCTCCAGGCGCAAATAACGGAGTCGGGATAACGGATAGCGGGTAGTGTGGGCGCAAGATTCCGTTTAGGGATAGCGGAAGTTCGGGTAGCGGGTAGTGGCAGCGGGTAGCACAAGATAGGGCCCTTGGTCTCCAGATTCTTAAGTTGGGAGAATTTGTCTTTAGCAGCCCAGGGTCCCGAGCTTCAGCGATCTTTTGCACAACGTGCAAAACGCCTCGGTGTCATCATCTGGAACACGTTTGAGCCAGTCGGCAAAGTCCTGACGTTCGAGCCAGATATTATTGAATCTGCATTTGCCCATTTCTCGTGTTTTGTCCGGTTTTGTCCTGCTGCCATTCCCGCCTCGCACCTAGCGTAATACAGACCAGAGCTGTGCTTGCTCCAACATCCTGTGACGACACTTCCGCTTCACTTCTGTAGTTTTATTGTGCATTCCGCTAACAGTGAGTTCCGCTAGCAGAACTACAAGGACCATAAGCCACCGGAACCAAAAAAAAAAAAAAAAAAAAAAAAAAAAAAAAAAACTAACGGACATAAAGATAATTATTTTTACATTTATCCTACATCGATATTTTGCACTATAACCTAGGTCTTAAATTACCCAAATGAGATTTTAGACTTACAGTGCAAAATATCTCTGTATTTTAGACTTTTTTAGGCCTAAAATTGAAAATGTCTATTTTAAGACTTTTTTAGACTCCGAGGACACCCTGTGTTTTGTTCAAATACACCTACACAAAAGCTAACTTATTAAATCTTAAATTCATATCCCAAGTTACATATCACTTAGTTTTGACTTTCAGTAAAACAAACAAACAAAAAAAATCTGTGTGTATGTGAAATACATCTTAAGCCTCAACAGTTTATTTAAATGATAAAAGAGGGAATAAGCCCAATTGGGGATTTAGTAGCTCAGCAAACATGATAGATAGATAGATAGATAGATAGATAGATACTTTATTCATCCCGAAGGAAATTCACAGTTTTCAACAGTATCCACAGATTACAAGATTAAACAAATAAAAAATAAAGAATAAAAGATGACACTAGAGATCTAAGTGCCCAATGTGCAAAAAAACATGTGCACAGATGTATACAACGTGCATAGATGTGGGCAATGTGCAAATTTACAGTATAACATGAGAAGTCCTGCAGCATTTGGTTGTGTAACGTGCTTAAGTTAATTGAAATCATATTAAAATCCAGTATATTGTTATAAATACAGTACAGTTTACAAATCATATTCTCCAGACTAATTTTATTCCAGTTAAATGAAAATTACAGTGCAAAAATGATTACTCTCCCTCAAAATGCAAATATTATCACAATGGCAATATCTCATAAAATCAAAACTTGAATTTTTTTTTCTACCATTTTGAGCAGACCTATTAAAATTCTTGTTAAATTTGTAGGCTTTATCATGACTTGTGCCAATGAATTGTACCAATGATGAGGACTGTTATTAACTTTTAACCAACTATTAAATGTTGGAACATTGTTTTGAGAAACAAATTCAGGGAAAATATGATGGTCCAAACAAAGTAAACAGTCAACAAAGGTTGATAAATCAAACCACCATTCAGTGACTGTGAAGCTAAAAAGAGTAACCACATCCTGAGCTTAAACGCCACTGACACCTGGGACCACAATAACACTAAGCTGCTTAGTGGCCAGACCAGACAACTAAGAGTCTATATGTGCGTTTGTGTGTGTGTGTGTTCAAGTGACAGAGACCACAAGTCCACCATACAGCTGACAATGCAATGTAAAGAAGGGATTCGTCAGGAGCTAACAGGATTAAACCCAGACATGGGGAGAGGACCTTAACAGCAAGTCACCCTTATCTGTCTTTATCACTGTCTGAGTGCGCTTGTCTGTCCATTTCACCGTCTGATACTGGTTGCCATTCTGTTAACTTAACGCCCATCTTCATACATGAACACGACAGCAGAAATACACTACAGACAAGGGCTGACCAATAAATTGCATTTTTATCGTAATATGAATGTGTGATAAACACATTGCAAAAGACTGCCTGAAACTAGGGATGGGCACAAGTAATGTTTTCCCAGATCAAGTAATTGCATGAATTACTCGTGGGGGGGATAGATTTTTCATGAAGGGAAATCTGTTTTCAGAACATATCTTATGGTAGCAGTAATAACAATGCACAACATATCTGATGCATAATGCTTATTTTAAATCAAAACAGCCACAGTTACCATTTGATATTAAAAAAAAGTACAACTAACAAAATATAACAAAAAAGCATTAAATAATAGGCCTATTAATTACACACAGGTATCAACTACTGAACATGGTGAGATCAAAACAAAAAACAGGCATGGGCTACAGTCACATGTAACAAGACTACACAATAGTGATGCAGGGGCTGCAGTTATATCCATGGGCACCCCAGATAATTTGTTAATATATAATTGTTTTCAAGCTGTTCAGATCATATTATTAACATTTTGATTAACAGCGGATGGGTTGTATGTGGGTGAAAAAAAAAATCTTGTTTGAATTTATTAAACTCTTGTAGTGATCCCCTCACTGCAGAAATAATAACTACGTAAGAAAGAGGCTGTGCACAATTACACATGAGGCACAGCGCTGTAACTTCATTGATTATTTCAATCTTAAAACACACCGACAGAAACAGTCAGGATCTAATGTTAATAAATGTTCTGTGTTCTTCTACACATCTAAGATGTTACAACTTAAGAGATTAGAGCAGCTGATCTGTGGATCACTACTACAGTCATTTGAGATCGCCTGCATCAAAATATATATATATATTTTTTTAAAACTTTGTTTTTCTGTCAACATAACTTTAATGGAGCCAACAAATGGTTGTGTTATATGTACATGTGACTAACACTTTGCAATATGCACACAGACTGTGAAAAAAGAAAAGAAAAATGAAAAATCAAGTTCCTTTATTCAGCCCTCGAGTACCCCCATGACGAGTAACCTGAGTAACATGATCGAGGAATCGATTATTTACGCCCATCCCTACCTGAAACGCAATGAAACAGAAAAATCTGTATATTTACTCATGCCATACATTCACACTCATGTCATATCATCATATATCCACAGTCAAACTGTGTTCAGTACGGAGAAAGCTACAGACTGGCTGCAGGTAGGAACAATAATATAGATACTGTAAAATCTGCAAAGAGCACTCTAGTGTCACCAAAACAAAAGATCTTAATTTAATCGTCATTGAGACAATACATTTTGCATATGTATGATAATCGAAAATGAAGGTATATAAACAAGAAAATAGCCCTATGTTTGGAATTATGCAGCTATTGCACATTGCAGATTTTCCTCATATCATGCAGGCCTTCTACAGAGTACAGACCACAGACTACTTCATCTTTATCTGAAACATAAAGATTTTCTAATTGCCATTCATCGAGTAATATGAGTACTTAACCACATCTTGCAGTGGAATCATAGTAGCAGACAACAAAACATCTAGTCCAGGACACACCCAAAGTGTCCTAGAGAGGCCTCCACTTTTCTGCCCTGCAAAAATGATGACTACTCTGAGCTGACAGGACAGAGCAGCACTCAGCGGATGCTACTCCTTAGTGCGGTCCAGAAATAGCCGGTTGACTACACAGACCAACCTCCAAACTCTTACATGATCATGAAATTCTCAGACGCTTTTACACCTGCTTGAGAAAAGAGCTTCACCAGGATTGGGAGAGACTGTTTGTGGAAACATGTCGATAGAGACATGTCCACATCATGTAAAATAAATTTAGTATGGGGTCTAGTGCTAGTCAAGCCAATACAGTCCTGCAGGCATCTTACAACTGAGTCAAAGGACAAATGTTCAGTTATTCGGCTTGGTACTACTCTGGTATTCCTTGACTGTAACCGGAATGTTATTAACACACAACCTTCCCAAACCAAGGACAAAACCATGATTCTGCAATGTCATTATTGAACACTTTTGGAGGTTTTTCCTAGAATAAAATAAAGCTCATCTAGATGTAAACACATCTAACTTCCTCCACAAGAACAACCTCTACATTGTTATTGGAGTAGCCTGACTCGTGTCTGGATTCTAGCTTTGACAGGGAATTCAGAGATATAGCCTAGATCAGTCATTTTATTATCATAAAAATAACATGTCATTTGTGTTCTAACATAGCTTTCACATTTAATAACAGACAATTCCTTCATAAGCATTTCCAGCAAAAGAAAAGCCCATTCTCATAAGAACAAACCGAGTAACAGTCCCTGCAGGTTAAACAGAGCATGCTCAAATCTGCACTGGTTCTCTCACATCATGGTGTAAGGTTCTTGAAATTCGCTGGGTGTCTTGAGTGTGTATGTTCTTTCCCAGTCTAGCTACCCTAAATAGAGGCTTGTAACCTGCAGATACAACATTAATACATTTCTAAAACCACAGCACTCTGCAGCTTATGAAGTCCTGCCATAGGACAAAGAAACAACTGATGGTTGACATACATGGCTGGTTTGAAGGGGAAAAAAGCTAGCAGATCAAGATCAGACTGGGCGGACTTCAATTTTATGTGGGGCCACTGAGGTGATTTCTGTTGAACTATGCATGAGCAAGACACATGCTGGATTTCCCTACAATAAACACTAGTGGACAGACTGCCTACATGAACTGAGCCACTGCACTTAAAATCCTTAAAAAGACACTTTACAGGAGAATAGATTTGCTGGTTTTCAAGAGAATCATCCCCATTTTTCTATACAACAGTGTGTGCTAATCCTCTGACTTTATTATTTTGTCCATGACATGCAACACTATCAAACTAAACTCATCCAGTGAATTCTAGTGAAACTGACAACTTCGTACAAAGGTAGCCCTTGAAAAGTTAGCTAAGAAAGTTGGTATGAAATCAAACTTATAACTGTTAATGGGAGTTTTTTTTTTTTTTTTTAAGCTCAGATATCACAAGCTGTGTTTCCCATCAACCCTTTTTATATGCTTTTTGCCACATCAGATAAAAAATGCTAGATAGAAACAGCAAATGTCAAAATATAGAAAAAGCAACCAAAAGTATATACAATTGTTTAAGGTGGATAAACTTTATATTCTATAAAAATCAATGCAATAATTTGGGATGGTAACTCACTTTCTGAAAAACAAGACATGCACATAGGATTTAATCCCTCAGACAGAGCTGGCTGTCATGGTGGTTGGCGATAACGTCAACAGGTACAGGAGGACAGATGAATTTCCCTGGTTGGGATCAATAAAGTATATCTATCTATCTATGACAAGACATTCTTTTGTCTCATATTTGTCTCATTTGTTTTCAAAGAATGTAATGGTAAACAATATTAAATTGGAAACAGCAGTGAAATGTGACTTCTTATAAAGATTTGGAAGAACAGATACAAACATGCATCTTTCCAGAAACCAGGCACAGCAATGTTGTTAGTAAGTAAACCAGGTTCCTGTAGCCACATTAGATGTAGAGATTGACTAATTATCGGCCCCAGCCAATTACTTGGGCCAATATTTATGACCTTTCAATAATCAGTGCTGTAATTTAGAGTTACATGATGGCAGATATGAAAATCACTGAGATGGCGCTTTGATGAAGGTACCTCTCCATGCGGAAGACACAGCGTAACTAAAGTGAGTGAACTGGGCATTGTTTCCTAGTCAGACGATTTTTAGGGATGCAAAAAACACAGCAGAACGGCTTCAACAGCTGCCTCGCAAAGGTAAGAACTTTAATAGTTAAGACGACTGCAGCTGTTGGATTGTTACTACAACTGACTGTATCCTCCCATTTTACTCACAAATCAACAGTTTTGAACAAAGTATTAAATCCTCAACCCATACTGACAATCAGTACCCCATTGGAAATCTAAAAACATCTCAGCTCTAAGTCAAATGAGTGGCGTTTTAAGATTAACTTGTTAGCAACAGAAAACAAAGACACACAGTGTCATAGAGCACGTTTACATGCACACCTTATTCCTGTATTAACCGGAATATTCGCAATATTCCGGTTGCGCACGTGTCATGTAAACACGCACCGAACCCGATTAAGGTCATATTCCGGTTGGAGAGAATTCCGAATAAGACCCCTGGCATATGCCTGTTCCAACCGGAATATTGGGGCATGTAAACACCTTAGTTGGAAAATGCCCCGAACCGGAATATTCAGTCACGACTGCGCATGCTCGACCTGCAAGGAATTCTGTGGCGTCTTTGTTGCTATGGTTACCTGCAAGCAGGGAAAACGGCATGGCGAACAGGATGGCGAACAGCAGCAAGAGTCAAGAGACTGCAGTCCGCCTTCAGCTAATGAAAGACAAATATCATGGAGGATATCGATGGGAGAAAACATAGAACTAGCGACAGGAGAAAAAGAAGAAGACTTCTTCGTCTGTATTTCCGGCAGACCAGACGCCTATACGCTCACTGCTGCCCCCCGCGGCTGAGTGTCACATTACGTAAGAGAGTGGAATATGCCGAAACACGGGGGCATGCCAAGTAACATGTTAACGGAATATTCCAGTTGCCGCAGCGCAGTTACCTTAACCGGAATATTGACCCGAACCGGAATATGGTGTGCATGTAAACGAACTCATAGATAAGAAGCACTGCTCTATCTGCACCCATGTTCTGCAAGGATTTATGTACAGGATACGGCTTCTTTTTTGTCATTAAACAAAATTGAAAACTGAAATAAAGTGCAGTCTCTCTGCTATTTACAGCGAATCAAGGCACATCCACGGACCACTGGCTAGCTGCTGTGACCCTGCTCCAGTCCATACCCAGCAAGTGGGTTTCAGTGTGGTCTCAGCAATATGAAAGAAGGGAGCTGTCTGATAGGGGAGAATGCTGAAAGGCTTTGCTTTATTTACCACAGCTAGGTGTTGTTAAACTGGGGACTACTGAAGAATAAATACTGGGGACAAGAACAATGATAAGATGGTTAGAATTTTTATTTCCCTTTTCACTGGATTTGTATTTAATTTAAGGTTACAGAAAGACAAAAACACCAAGTTGAAGCTTTGCCTTTATTTAAGGACAGAGTTACACTTTGCATTTCAGTTTCACTACAATAATTCATTTTTATTTAATAAAGAAAAAAAAAAACTAAATTGTAATTTCAGTCAGTTGTATTGTTTACAAATGCATGAAAATGAAGCAGTTTCATTTTCAAAGTACTTTGTTTTAGGAATATATTTATTTATTATATTTTCCTAGTGGGAGCTCCTTGCACCAAATTTTTCAAATAATGTTAATTAAACATTTCTTAATTCAAAGCACGCTTTGTGCTGGCACTTGTAATGATGTAAATTTTGACACTGCTACTCAACTTTTAAAAAAAATAAATCAGCCATGATTATCAGTTATCGGTAGGCCTGTCCTTGATAACTAATAATCAGTATCACTCCTGAAAAAAAAGTTGATCCCTAGTTACATCATCGTTTACATCCAAGAGGCTACACCTCATCAGATGTTTTAATAGGTGTTATGGGAAAACATCTTAATTGAAGTGAACTTCTCATTTTGCTTCTTAGACCCTTATATCAGAACAGGCACTGAAATGTTAACTATAGTTTGGTATTTTAGAAAAGAAAAGGAAAACGATATAATAAACTGTAGAGTGGGTGCGTGTGTCTAGGTCATTGAGAATACACAGGGCTGTAGCATTAAGGCCACATCTTAATTACCTGCCTGTGAACAAGGCAGAGCCGTCGCTAAGAGACAGGACCAGCCTCACATCTCTCTGCATCCACTAATAATTATAACACAGACGTACTTTAAAGTCACACATTCTCTTCCTACTCTCACATGGCATATGCAATGTTAATTCATTTAGGCAGTACCACAGCTTATAAATCTCAACTGTGAAAATTAAAGGCATACACACACACACACACACATATTTTCACTACACTGAGCCTATGTTTAGGCCAGCATATAACAAAATCAGACAGATGTAATTTTATTGTTGTACTGTGTCTTTCACATAGCACTATCATACTGAAAACTGGTCTGGGACAGTATGTCTGATGACTGACTCATCAATTCAGAACCACTGTATCCAAAGTCAAAATGGTCAACATAAATGCAAATCAGTTAAATTTGCTTTCTGACTGTCACAACAAGTAAAAACCTATTTAAAATGTTAAAAAAATACAATTTATAACTGTATGTAGGATCGAAATCAACTTCAACTTAACAAAGACATGGTGATGAATCACGCTTCTGTCCTAATGTCTGGCTGCTTAGATTGCAATCATTGTTTGCATTACACTGCTGAACTTGTGCCCTTCTTACAGATCACAGCCATACCAAACAATCCATCCAGGACAAACAAGTCCCTGCAGGCACAACCTAAAAAATTAGGCAATGTTTGATCACAAATTCAACAGCATGGCAAGGACTGTTTTCATCCAAAGGTCAGGCTACCTCACTATTTCCATAGGTTGGCTTATGGTGTCAACCTGTAAGTAAACACTATTTTAGATTTAACCATCTTTAATAGTTGAGAATTCTGATGCTCCAAAATAATTGCAATCAGTTAAAAAGTTACTCAGGCTTTATCTCTGAAAATACTGTTTGCACAGTCATGGTCAGTTTAGCTCACAAAACAAATTTAAATGTGTTAATTACAGACTAGATAGACAAATAGACAAAGAGACAGATAGATAGATGGATGGATGGATAAATAGAGAGATAGACAGTACATAAATACCTACCTATGATACCTAATGTCCCCTTGGGATCAATAAAGTATTTCTGATTCTGATAAATCTATCAATCAGATACTAAAATCCAAGGGATAACATGTAAGAGTGAAAACACTTATTTCCAACATGGTCCCAAGGTCAGTTTAGTTCACACAACTGATTTTAATGTGTTAATTACAGACCACCCAAAACACAGCTTTTATTTATTTAGATCCCACATAGTGTTTTGAATTATTGCTGGCTTAACAAACTACTTACGTTAAAAGACAAGCACAAGTTTGACTGAAAAAAAACTGTATAATCACATATAGCCCCAAGTGTCATCTATTTCGTTCATGTTATTTGAGGGACACAGTATATGCAAGAGGGAAAAAGATAAATGAAGGTCCAAGTAGAGGTAGCTGTGGCACAGTCTGACTACATTCTGACCAATACTAGCTTATTTGATTTGAAAACGGGCATAAGGTTCATAACCGGGTAAATACTGCTTTTATTTTTTAAGAATTGTTACAAGCTGCACAAAAGCATGTGCTGGATTTAACATTCTAACGGGTTTCAATTAACTGTTACAGGAAACAATTACATACACAGTCATGCTGGCTTATTACTTAAGTCAGTGATAGCTGCAGCTAGCCCGCTATTATATGTTCTGTTAGCAAAATAACGTCAAAAGAAGTCAATCTGAAAACGCCAAATTAAAACACCTACCACAATGAATTGTTTAATTTCAGTGTTGAAACTGTGGGCCTCAGACTCAAGAGAAATCCACTACGAGTCTCCACCCTGTTTCTGATATCTCAAACCTAGCAGCTTAAGAAAGTGGCTTGCAAGAAGCACCAACCGACTCGAAAAAGCGGCTAAAGACTGCTTCGTATGGAGACGAGTCTGACTTCAAAAACTGGCTGGATGGATGACGTCTTGCCCGGTTTCGGTGACCACAAGGGCAAAGTTGCAGCAATATCAGCAACGCCCTTTATAGCTAGCAAGCGTTAGCTTAGCATTGCAACGTACACACTAACTGTCACTGTCATTGGCAGCCAAAAATAACACTATGATAGTCATTTTAAACAAATAAAGGCATTGCGTCTTGACTAGCGAGCGTCTTGCTTGTTAGTTAACAACCATCACATATCAATTAACAAGATTATAATTAGCATCCTTGTTTGAATATTCACTGATTCAAGCCGATGGTGGTTTGTATCTTTACATATGGCGAGCTACCTCTCGATGGTGAGACATAACAGCTAATGTCAGCACTTCGGATTGCACATATCAAACAACTATTTTTTACCCATCATTAGACTATTTGCACCCGGCTGGGGAGAATATGGCAGCAAGCTGACACGACCTCGCTAGCTCCCTTAACACGTTAGCTCATCCTCACACAACTTAGCGATACAGCAACAGACGTAGCCAAATGTCCAGTAACGTTAACAAGTGTCTGTGATACCAGCCAGGCGGTCGCCAAGCAGCAATAGAGAGCTCAGAAGATACAGGTGCATTGCGCAGTTTAAAAAATAGCATCGTAGCGTTAGCCTGACTACCATTTCACTCATTACAGCCTCTGTATTAATGCTCTTGTGTATGCTACTCTGCTACTTAGCTTAGCTTTCGGCCTCTCCGCCATTTTGAGATTGGAACAGGAGAGCGCTGATACTGCAGGCAAATCGTCGTCAAAAATAACAACTCTCTCTAAGTCCCAAAATAACATCTGCATGCGGGTGAAAACTCTCAAACTCACCCTCTGACAAATGGTGTTTTTCATAGTCCCTTACTTGGTCGAAACATGCGCCTGGATAAGTGTTGTTTTGATCGGGTATTCCGACTTTTCACATCACCCGGCACCGTCGGTCAAATTTTTTCTCCTCTTTGGTACCACCGCATTCGTCCCCCTAACGGTCGCGCTGGGTAGCGGGTGCGCGCACGTCGAGGCACGTTAGTAAGCGGAGCTGCGCCGCCTGCACGCCCAGTTCTTTTGGAATATTATACTCATCAGTATCTAATGTTTTTGTGATAATGATGACACTTATGATGATGATTTGAAAACTAGTCTAAATTGGTTGCTGTCATTGTCACTGTAGTCTGACAACGTTAAACCCTCAGTGTTGCTTTTTACAATTTACAGCCTATTAATAAGAACAACGGGGAAGGTATTCCAACGCTTACACAGCTTGTAGGCTTAAGTTCAACACAGTCATACACATTTTAATATTGGAGTACACACACATCATCCAGTTAAGTTCTGTTCTGTTTATAGCACAAGAGTGGAACTCAGTGGATACATTGGGTATTGCAGGAAGACAAAATAATTGCAAACCCAGTTTGTATTTCAGTTTCATTGTGACTAGGCCTACATTTCTCTCAGTAGAAGTAACCCAGCGAGTCAGTCTATCTAGCAGTGATATTTCAGAACATTGCTCAGTGGTGTATTTACATGTTTCTCTGGCAGAAAATGGCACAGGGCTATTCACATTTTGCCACTGAGGTTGTACCCCTTAGAGATTTCCTACATACACCATCCTCTCCTCACATCTCAGTTACAGATACATTTCTTGACTACAGATAGGCCTGCAGTAAATGAAATTTCTAATAAGGCTCAGACTGCCTCCAACACTGGAATCCACCCATCACATTCTCACAAAGCAGCAGAACTAATCACCTTTACAGTATGAGACTATTGCAATTATAGTCTATTAATTTAACTTTCCCAAAGCAGCTGGTATCCATTGTCAGTCTTTGATTTATTATTGTTGTTCATTGTCTATGGTCATTTTCATGGGGCCATGTCAACACCAAAATGTTCCATTGTAACAGGTCCAGTTCATAGATCAGTGCTGTTGTCTGTAGTCTCCAGATGTCGAGCCTTTTAGCTGCAACTGGTTCTCAAGCTCCTGAGTCCTGTTCTTTCCTTTCAACTCAGTCTTCAAATCTGCAATTTCCTTTGCACTAGACAGGAAGAAATAAGGGGAGAGGCTACGTATTAGAGATCATTCCACAAAAGATATCATTAATGCTTTTATTAAAAGTCACTCTTGATTGGGATAATCACCGGTTCAACTTCAGTAAACTAGAGGAAACTGGAGCTTGTAGACACTATGCAACTATAGATGTTAAAAAATGCACGTAACTATTACGAGTTTTTTGTGCACGTGTGTGTGTGTGTGTGTGTGTGTGTGTGTGTGTGTGTGTTAACCTGAGAGGAATGAGGATTATTCCACAGGTCAGGTTGAGTTGCTGAAGGATTACATGAAGGCTTGGTGTGGAAAACTGGAAATAAATTCAGATGAGATCAATTGCTTACCAAAACATACAATAGGAATGTGTATGTGTGTGTGTGTGTGTGTGTGTGTGTGTGTGTCCTTGTGTGCTCAGTGCACATACCTTTGGTGGTGGAGTACAGGCACTAGGTGTATTACTGTAGATGTGGTTGATGGCTTTCTGTAGAATCACAGCCTGATGAGTCAGGCTCTTCAGGTACTCTGAGCTTTCCTTCGTTCTGTCGTGGTCCTCACCAGCCTTCATGTGTGTAACAACAAAGACTCATATTAAAGACTCTGAATGCATAGCATCAGGCATATATAAAATTAGCTCTGATGTCACTCCAGCACTTTGAAGCGCATACCTGGCTCTTATATATTGAATATGCCTCCTTCTCGTGTTGTAGGGCTGAACGAAACTCTCCTTTACTCTCGTACACAGTAGCCAGCAGGTGATGACTGTGCAGGAGATAGAGAAGGAGAGGCAGAGAGGTAAGGAGGACATGAAAATTTCCATGAGATGGAAATGGAGAAACAGAGCAGGAAGATAAGGGGAAGATCACAGCAGCCATTTCAAGGTGTTTTCCATCCCCATTGTATATCACTGTTTTGTAGAGCTCTTTTTGTTTCAGTATGAAGCTAAATGTGCTGTTGTCTTAGCTAGGTCTTCCCTAGAAACAAGGTCCTCGAATCTGCTGTGATAGAGGTTAAATGTAATCAACATAATAAGTAACATACTGGTAAATTGTCTTACCTGTGTGCATGTTTGAGCGATGCGGCTCCATGATATTTTGCGGTTAAAATTAAGGCATTCTGTAGGAACTTAAGGGAAAGCTCATACTCCATCAGTCCATGAAGCACCAGACCCAGCATACTCTAAAGTGGGAGAGTACAACAAGAACATCAATACATACAACTTCCAACACATGAGTTGGATGTAACCAGCCCTTAAACCACAGTCCAAAGACAAGTAGAGACTTTGCTTGGACAGGGTTGAGTATATATTTCATCAAGTTGTCGAATAACCTCTTCCTTCTTTACTTTAATGGTCAGTTTTGATCAGTGAGAGTTTTCATTGCTGCCCATTGTCTTTTTGAATTATCCAATTCCTTAAGTGACTGAATATATTTTGGGTGAAAGTTCCTATAATTACTTATTTATACAGTCTGCTGATACTTACCTGTCAGGTGGCAAGAGGAAGATCTCCAACAAGTGGTCACTTGTCATTGTGCTGTATTTCTGTAGGCTATATAACCCTTAACCTGACTTTATTCTAACGCTAAGCATAACCCCACTTTTAATCCTAAACCAAACTGCACCATTAACCTAGACCCAAATGAAAGTCAGCTTAGGGGTCTAGAACATGAAGAAGTTTGATAACACCTGCTGTGGAATATCTATGGCACTTTTCTCACACATTGATTGTGCATTCTCCTCCCAATCTGTGCTGCTGACGTCTAACTCAGATCTCCTTTTAAAAGAGCTTTTTACTTACAATTGGACTTGAATTATTAAATAAAAATTAAATACATAGTGGCAATGTGGAAACTACAATCATTAGCTCTTTTTGTGACACATTATGGTCACTAGATAGTGAGTTTAATATATTAGCATTGGACTAAGATGAGGTCATGCTTACATCCAGCAGAGCGACCTGTGGGTGATCCTCACCACTCACAAGGAGAGTGAGGTAACGAGCACGATACAGCAGACGTAGGGAGGTTGAGTGCTGGCCACCAGCAAAGCAATAGAGGGCCAGGTACATCTGAATCACAGAAAAAAAGAAAGCTTGTGCATGAAGAGACACAAGTGCTGTATTACAGAACATTGACCATAATTAAGTAAACCAAGAAATGTTTTTTTATAGTCATAATCTGCATGGTGTATTGATGAGAAAACATGGGGAGTTACATAGTCTTGAATTGTCTGTGGGTGGTCTATGCCTTGTACTCTCTCACTGCTCATGGCAGCCTTTTCCTGGTGGCTGAGGGCCTGTGAAACATGCAGAGAGAGAGGTTATAGTAAGAAAGCTCATCAAAGGCAATTTTGATCTGTTTGTGCCACATTATGGGTCAAAGGTCATAGAAATTAATTGCATATTTACATCTGCATAGTCCCCCAAGATGTAGCTGAGCCGTCCAAGGAGGCGCAGGCACATACAGACGTCCTCATGCAGGACCCCACAAACACTGCTGAATAGAGTCAGGGCCTGGCTTATCAAGTCATAGCCATCTTTGAGAAGACCTAAAAGGAAACATAAAATGCTGATGGTGCACAAATGTATAAAAAGAAGGAACACTTCCTCTTTCCATGAAACAGACTGAATAACTAACTCGAGTCCCTTTCAACTAGTGCAAATCTGCTCACCTGCATGCAACTTTGATGGGTAATCAATGTTGCGACAGCATAGCAATATAGATAATGATGACTTGTATAATGGCAGTTAAAAATTGCAATAGAACCAATTGGGCAAGATAGTGAGGCTGGATTGTGATCCCTGATTCTAGTCATCCTGGCGCCAGTGCAATAAGATAATGATCCATGACAGTAGCCATAGGGCCAGTGTTGCAAGATGGCAATCCGTCACCCATAAGCATCAAGCCAAGGTCAGTGGATGTTACAGTTTAGGCATTTCGTGCTACATTTTAAAAACAAAGGATGGTGGCTCTAATATTTTGTGCATATACACTTGTGTGTGTTCATTGCTATGTGGCTGCATGTATACTTGTGTCATGTAAAGATAAAACATGTATGAAATTTTCAGGTGTGTGGCATTTTTGCCCATTGTCTATGAGTTTATGTAAATTTGAGCAAATATTACAAAGGCAGGATGCTTTATAGATTAGGGTATTTCTGTTGTTCTAACCTGCTCCACAGGTAGTTTATGGTGCAGCTACATAGAAGAGCCTCTGTAACTGGTAGGAACTCAGTGTGTCTTGCTCAAAGACACTTAAGCAGGGCAGATACTTGCCTGTAATCTGGATCCCCAGTGGCCCGTGTCTTCTCGTTAAAGGAAAGTTTCCCCAGTCTCTTGTACAAGACCACCCTGCCACCCTAAATGTATACATGTACAGTATGCATGCACGTCTATATCTATGTCTCTCACCCTGCTGTACTGCAACCTGTGCATGCTGAATAAGCTGTGTGGCATCAGTTGATGTACGCTTGAGGTATTTGACTACAGGGAACATGTTGACGACATCTTCCTCATTAAATGCTGGCCTGTGACGAGACTCAAATGCATACTCCCTCAACTGCACCTGAATGGAGAGAGAGGGATACAGGGATAGAAGGAGGCAGAGAATGTAAAAAAACATCATGAGTAAAAGAAAGAGGCATTTCATGAGCAAATGTAATTATGAAGAGAAGTGTGAATAGATGTCTGACCTGGATGCCTGTTTTGATGGCAATCTCTCTAAGCAGGGAGATCTTCTGGAGGCAGTGCTTCTCTATCACTTCATCTGTACTTCCACTAAACACAGAGAGGATGACAGTATAAAATCCTGTTGCACACATCTAGGCACACACAGACATACACACTTATACACAGTTACGCACACACACACACACACACACAGAAAGGCACACACACAAACCTATGAATTGAGTAGTGGTAATAATCCTCAGCCTCAGTCCTGATCCTGCCCCAGAGGTCACTGGGTGTCAGTCTCGCCCACACACTGTCTGTCAACAGAGCAACTCGACTTCCTTGGCAACGCCGACGTCGGCTCCTGCGACGAGACAGCAGCTCATCTGAGCTGGAGTCGGGGAGCGACGAGCAGGAACTCAGGAGGCAGTTCAGGAAATGGCTGACAGCAGCTGAGAAAGCTGCAGGTTCCACATCCTGGAGGAAATCAGTATATTAATGGTGTCAGTATAAAATTGATGCCATGATATTACACAATGTACTATATGAATAGTTGAAGCATGTCACCTGTATATAGATCTTGAAGACATGTTTTGCACTTCTGATGATCAGCTCACTGATGGAAATTCTCTGTGGAGGGATATTTTATCAGTTACAATTCAGGAACACTGGTTACAGTTCAGCTTCATCTTGGGCCAAGAATTGGGTTTTGTAATTTAGGTGTTTTACTAGTTTAATCATTAAATTTAATGGTTTAGTCTCACGTAGCTCACATAGCAATGAGCAAGCAGCAGCCAACAAACTGCATTCAGCTGTATTCACCTACATCTTTAAATGTAACATTTAAATTCATTTCTTATTTATTGTGATAATGGCACTAACAGCCTAATCATCTGAGGCATGTATTTGGTATTATTGAATAAAAATACATCTTTATCTCTCACTTAGGCCAAGAGGTTTCTACTTTGGTGAACACATTGGTTTGTGGAGCTCTTGAACTTGAACTGCCTATTACCTCTCGTACTTTTACCAGTGTTCACCTAAACTAATAACCTTTGTTCCAGGATTTTCTATGATCTCCAGGAATAGAATCAGATATAATAATTTCTAGCAATAGGACAGCTCTGTCCATGACCATGCTGTTTCAAAGCAGATGCAATGCTTTGAGACTTTGAAATCTATAAAACCAATTTCATCTAATTTATCTTGCACCATTTACAAGGGCCACATCTGTCACAAATTATACACCAGACTGATAAATTATGCATACAGACAAATTATACATCACCAGACAGAAAATGAGTTGCTGAATATCCCACAAGGTTCTTTCAAGGTCTTTGGAGGAATGCTTTTACATTTTGAATTTTACTTGATTATTTTTCTGTACCAGATACTTGCCATATTTTTACAGGTGACATGGTGACCTAATGGGTTTTAGAAACTATCCTGAAACCATAAGGTCACAGGTTTGAATCCCTGCAGCAGAGCTTTCTTATCCTGTCTGTGTCCCTTAGCCACACATGGAATGCCTACCTGACTCAGTTACGTCAGGATATTTTAGGAAAAAAATTTGGCCCAGTGTCTAAATGTGACAAAGCTCAGTTTTTGTCTTTGATTTCTCCCTTTATTTTCATAGGTAGGGTGTATCCTGGACTTTACTCTGCCTGCCACAAAATGTTACCCCACCCTAGCAGAACTAGCAGATATGTTGCAAATATGTATCTTCCAACCCACTGCTGGTTGAGTTTGGTTGCAACCCAGCCCACCGGCAGAAAAACAAGCTGATTCAAATGATGTAGCAGGAATAATTTCAATATACAGGTGAACTCACAGAGACTGGATGGCAGCCAAAATGCCTCTACATGTGATGTGTGTAACAGCGACTGTACCTCGACATGGCTGAGTCTCTCTCTCTGCTCTGCCCTCTCCAGCACCTCCAGCAGGGTGCCCAGGTAACGAATGTTGACACCCCGCTGGTGCAGCACTGAGGTCAAGGTTGCTCCATCCAAAGGCACTGCTGTTTGGTCAAGACAGTCCCTCAGCTAAAATACACACAAACATATGCAGCAATACTGTCACTATCTTCTGCTGTTTCTGTGCTATCACCATGTTCAGCTTAATTCACAAGGATCCTCAAGATTATTTTTTTCCACAGAAGACTCACCACTGCTGGAATCTGATTGGATAGTAGAAAGGCAGCAGCGTCCCATAATAGCTGCCTCTGCCTCTGAACCTCTTCAGCACAGTCAGGGGGGAAACGCACACCTATAGCAAAGAGACACTTTTGATCTCTGTCTTAAGTACTTAGATCCCATATAATGTATGTGTCTGAGATTTCTTAATAACTGGTTTGCATGAATGTGTGTGTGTGTGAGTGAGTGTGCAGGGTAATACCTGGAGAGCAAACATCAGCACTGAAGCGAATGTCAAAGTGAGAGTCACTGATTGAGCCAACAGTCTTACAGGCATCCATGATCACCTTTCTTCTCTGAAAATCTGCAGGAATTAAAAAAAGCAAATTACTGATTCTGAAAAAGCAACAAAGCAATGAGTCAATGCTCAGCTTTCCTCTGTCACAATGCACATCCTCTCATACTGTGCACATGCTTTTTTGCAATTGGCCATACAGTATCTATCAGTTAGCAATCACATTAGAAATTCTTTTTTGCCAGCAGAAACATTTTATTAGTATCACAGAGACTATAGCTATCTAACATGACATCCATTATTACCGATTTTACTCATATCCTTTAGTACCTTTTCATCCTTTGTTCTCATACTCAGTCCCTATGATTTTCTGCTGCAGTGAGACAATTTCCCCACAGTTATCAACACACATTATTTTATCTGTTCACTTCAGCTGATTGCTGCTGATCTTATTGGCCCATGTTACCTTCAGCTGTGGCTACATCCCCAGCTTCCAGCACTTTGAGCAGCTCCTCAATCTGCCCCTTGTCTTTAGCCTGGGTCATTCCTGTTGAATCTCCTGCAATCTCCTGGCTCTCAGGACCTGCTTCCAGTTGGCTTAGCCCCGTGGACACCATCTTGATGAAGAGTTCATACCTGTAACATGGTAAAAGACATCAAGTACACATGCCCCACAGGTTAAATAGTTGTATATAGTGTTTGCGTTCACATCCAAACAAAGGCTCAAGATTTATAGTTCCCTATCAGTTCCTTAGCAGTTCCCTATTAGTTCCCTTTTTCAGATATCATTTCCCCCACCTGTGCTGTACAAAGGCCTCTATCAGCTCCGGCCTCAGACTGGCCAGACCGTGCCGATGACGCCGAGGGTAACCAAAGCTCCGACACTCCTCTGGCACCACTGCCTCCTTTTGCTCTGAGAATTGGAAGTTGAGGTCTGGTGGGAGCGTTCGGAGAAGGTCCAAGATGTACGGTCGCCCGTCGTTACCCAGGATGCCCTTGGTTTCAACTGAGGAGCAAAGTTCCACTGGGCTGTCATTGTGGTCGAGCACCTGGTGACGATGAATTCTCAGTGGTGCACAGGTCTTATCCAGCAGCTCCAGAAACCTGTGATTTGAAAAAGGCCTGGATTGAGGACTTCAAGAGAATAGCAGGGTGTCCTGGAGGTAGATGGTTTGATCCTCACAGGAGCCAATGTTAACGACTGTATAAAGACTAAAAGCTTAAAATGTGAGTTCTAGCTTGTCATGTTTTATGTGAGTTACCTCGGGTGTGTGAGAACAGTCGTTCCATAGTCATTAGAGCCATAGACTACACTCTGCTCCTGATTCTTCTCCAGTATCCCTGGAACAATGGTCTGGGCGATGACACGGTTACCACGGTAATCCACCACAGCTGTCCCAAGTGTGTGTAGACCCTCTGAGGCAATGGATGCATATGCCTGGTGCAGAGCAGAAGATATATTATAAATGTCCAGTTTAATGACTGGACAAGTGGTCCAGTAATGTAAAGGCAGTAAAAGCTTTTGTAGTATGTCTTGCCCAAGAACTTCCCCAAAATAATTTTCACCCTTCACACAAAACACCCTACCTGTGATCCTCTCAGGTCACAGATGGCAGCAGCGTGGGCAGCAGTGTTGCCCCCTAGTGGACGGTAGTGGTCAGATATGTCAAACCCCAGACTGAAGAAGAGGTTATTCCAGATGAACATCTGCATACGAGGCTCCTCCCCGGGGTTTAATGCCATGATGTTACCGTCGATAACTGCTACAGCACCTCGTGTTGCAGCTCCAACAAAGTCACTGTTGGTCTGAATGGAAGGATGAGTGGATAACCAATGAGAATCAGAATTTTGCTCACACTTTTCAGTGAAGAGCAATACAACCTAATCTCAAAGTGCTACAATCAGTACTTCACTGGAACAGGTGGGTGTTTAGTGCTTTGCTGAAGGACATTTTGGTGTTAGTTGTTGAGGAGAGACAAGAATGTCATTCAGTTACTTCAACAACTCATATTTTCACAACTGGTCCAGGGATTCAGACTAATAAATCAGCGGTCACAAACTTCCCTAACCTTCAAACTAAGAGAGGATTGGCCTGAAACTTGTTCATGACACCCATGATCTCACCTTGAATATGTTCCTCTCCCTGTGTAGGCGTTCCTGAAGGTTCCTTCCAGGAAGTTCTTTGCATCCTTGCAGCTCCTCATTCCAGTCCCGACTCTGTGCTCATAACACACAATATCATCATCAGAGAGGTACATCAAAACGAGTTAGCTGGAGAACTGTGATAAAGTTTATGCTATATTCTTTTTAAACTAAATTGAATCTGTAAAATAAACTTGAATGTTAGGTTTAGGATTATGATTCAGTCATGCATGCTGATGAGTGCTAATAATAAACAAAATTTCACAGCATTTTTTAAAGTTACCAGGCTAATTTGTCAATCTTGATTTGTGAACTGCCACCCATATGGTCTATCAAATCACTGTGTGTGTGTTTATGTGTATGTGCATGTTCATGCATGCAAGTTACAGGAGATCTCTACTCTTTGTCTGTTCTATTTCCCTGCACTCCCCTAAATTCAGCCTCATTTCCCTCTTTCATCCAGACAAACGTGAGCATGTGAGTCTGAAACCTGTCCAGTTGTGTGCTCGTCCTGGCCCATGTGGCTGGTGTGTGTCTCCTCTGCTCTAACACAGTCGAGGGCATGGTCTCCATAAGGGGCGGTCCATGTAAATACTTGAAAAGGCGTTGCTATCCGCTCGTACGGGTGTTGCTGGACCCTGGTGAATAACCAGCAGTGGAAAATGGTTTGTCTCAAAAAGGTTAGTCTAAGGATTTTTTGACTAGGATTTAAGTTTGAATGAAGACATGAATAACAATCCCATTGAGTCATTCCTTTTTCATCCTCATTTCTGTTGTTCTTGGCCCTGATATACAAGAAAGTTATACTCCCAAAAAATCAGATGAATGGCATAACTGTCACTCCATCCTCTTTTCACCAGATAGTTTGTACTGTACATTTTGCATTGACAATAGTAAAAGTTTTTTTTTTTTATCAAAGGTTTCTAAGCTGACCACAGGCAGAGTGCTCACCTCTTCTTCTGCAGGGCACTGAAGTTTTTCCTGAAGACAGGACTGACTTGACTCAGCAGTTCCACTAGAGAATGGCAAAGGATTTTGGGTATTGCAGGCTTTGGGTTGAATGTGAAGGAGGTTGACCTAGAACAGCCATCATACCACAATTTGAAACAAACTGAGCAGCAGTGGTGAGTGAAGTTTGTCATCGTCAACCATCAAAATTATAAAACCCTTGAGGATTTACTTGCTTGAGCTTCACTTGGTTGAGGTTCACTGCTCTTTTGGCTCTATATTGCCGCAATGACTCTGTTTTCAATGCATATTCTTTTCAACATTCTCTGACCTTTATTTATGCAACTTTAAGAGCAGACATGCAAGCTGTTCAATGTTCATAGCCTGTCAGTAGACCTGCATTTAACTGAGCAATCTAAGATCTCACTCACTGATTGAGGTAGAAGCCACGTGTAGAGGAGGTAATGTTGAGGTCTCGGTCCTCCATGGTCACAACATTGAGGTACATTAAGTCCCCATGCATCTTCCTGTTCCCCGGAGGAGGGTTCCAGCTGCTCATGGTCAGGACCCGCAGGCACTGCAACGGCTATCCAACACAGGAAAGATGACACAGGAGGACAAAAACTGGGTTTCCAAATTGGACATTTTCTTATTATTCCCTTGTCTCATAAAGGAAACTCATTTAATTTGTTTCATAATTTCATAAAAATTTCATAAAAGTTTCATAAAGGTCTTTGCTATTAAACCAGTTTCTTTCACCTTCCAATCATCTCTCATTGGCTGCAGCAGAGAAAGGGGGCGATCCTTGCATCCAGGAAGGATATACTCTGGAGGGCTGCAGTCAGTATACTCCTTCTCTGAAGCTCGTTTCTTCCCTCCATATTCACCATCTACATGGATGAATATGGTAGAGAAAAAAACTGAATGACTATAAGTGGAAATGGAAACAAGACTAGAGGAAATCTGAGAGGATAACCATACCCATCTCTCCTCGGGTGTAAAGGCTGAGGTAGGACAGTGAACTCCCATTCATTCCGTTGTGTGCATCCGTGGGGTCAAGGCTCCTCAAAAGATCACGGACATGTCGAAGATGAATACGAGCATCACGTACTGTGTAAGAATCTGTAACAAGATCAAGAAAGATGCATCATTCAATGCAAATTCAGTTGAGCCTTACACTTTACACAAGTGTGCAGTGAAAGAAACAGCTTTTCTTGGGATTGTGCTGCATTCCGAACAAAAGGGTAGCAAATAGTCATGGTGGATAGTGCAATGAAAAAACAGTGCAAAATACAATATAGAACAGTAGCTTCTATTATAGTAGCATAAAGTGATTGATGCATAGAATTCAAGTAGTATAGTACTAACAGAGTCCAAGATTAGAGTATAAAGTGACTGGTGCATAAAATTCTCCTATTGCAGGTTTAACAAACAGCAGTGAGTGGTACATGAAAAATAAGGCTTAAAGTGACTTGTGTATAAGATAGGAATGATTTCTGGTAGCAGGTGGTGCTTAGTAAAGCAAAGTTCACTATTTGTGCACATCATGTTCAGCATCCTTACAGCTTGGTGGCACAAGCCGTTCCTGAGTTTGACTGAATGCTGCTGTGCTATTTGCCAGATAAGAAGGAACCAAATATTGATTGGGCAGGGGTGAGTCCCTAATATGCTGTAATCGTTCCTCTCAGTTTTGAATTGCTGTAAATGTCTTGTGAGGGTGGACTAAGTGATATGCTGGACTATTTTTGTCACGTTTGGCCAAGCTTTGGTGGTCAGGCACTGTGCAGCTCCCATGGCAGGCTGTGATTCAACAAGAGAGTACGCTCACTATTGTACATTGCTGGTGTTTTTTTAGACTTATCAGGCTGCAAAATCTCTGCTGCTTCTTAACCAGAGAAGAGGTTCTACAGCTCCAGCTGACGTCCTTTGTAATGTGGGTTCCAAACTTGGACTGAGGTCAGCTGCAGAGAAAGATTGCACTGTAAAGTAGACTTTGTTTGAATTTTATTATCACAGAAATAGTAATAGTAAAGAAAGAAGATAAGGCTGTTACCCTCCACCACCTTGATGAGTGCTCCATCCTGGATGCCCTGAATGGAGCGTAGCTCTGTGAGGCTGTCGAGCATGGTACCGCCCAGCTGTAGGGAGAAGCATGTGCGGTGGCAGGTGATCTCATGATCCATCAGCACCTGGTGCAGCTCTGCCACCAGCATCTGCCCTGATACCTAAGAAAACAATTTGAAACAGCAAAAGACAGTAAATGGTAGCTCCGAATTCACATATGAAGTGATAAAATATATAGGAAAGCTGGATGATTACTGAAAATAACATACCTGAAGCTCAAAACCTTCTGCTCCGGGAGGCTGGATTCTGAGAGTAAAGCCCATCTCTTGGAGGTTTACAACATCTTGGATGCTGTGTTGCTCCCTTTTATCAGCATCAGCCTGCTCTGTGCCATTATTCGTTGACCCTTTCTCATTTTGACCTGGAGGCGCTGTTAATAACAGTGCACAAAAGACAAAATAAGAGTATGAAGATGAAAACTGGCTAAGTGATGGGCCAATGTATAAGCTCAAAGTGAATGGTTTAGGACCATTTTGACAGAGAAAGTCCACAAAAAACAAATGTCCAAATAAACTCATAATAAAGTATATTCACACACCTTTGACTTCTGGGGCAGCCAAAAATAGTCTATCGATTAAAAACAAGGTCACTTGCTTCATCTCAGCTCCTCCCTCCTCCACCTGAGCTCTCTCCAACTCCAAAGCATGTTGGAGAGCAGTTTTGTTTTCGCTCTCTTTGGTCTTGGCTGGACATTGCTCTATCTGGCTCTGAATTTGCTCTGTGTGGACACTGGTCTCATCGGTCTGGTCAACACTCTGCATCAGATCACCAGGATTGCCTTCTGTCTGGACAATATTGCAGTCCATCTGATTAACATTCTGTTTTGCACAGGCAATTATCTGATCTGTCTGGTCATCAGACATATTTAATTTCAGTCTTGTGTGGGTAATGCTCGGTTCCTTCTCATTTCCATTCTGACAGGATCGCACAGTTAGCTGCCCCATCTGCTCATCATTCTGATTTGTCTGGATAGTACGCTGTTGTGTCTGGTCTACACAACAATCTGTAGGGTCAAAGTTCTCAAAAGTTTGAAATTGAATGTTGTTGATGCTGCGGTTTGTCAGGCGAACATTTGGCTGTGACTTGTTGGTGTCCTGCTTTGCTGGAACAATGCTCTCTTCCATTTTGTATGTGCTGTGTTCTGTCAGCATCACTGAGGGGCGATCTGTTAGCTTAGTCAGGTCCATTACAACACTTTTCTGTTGCAGCTGACAGATATTCAATTGTTTTGTGTTCTGCTCTTTATTGGTGTTTACCTCCTCCATTGTGCCCATGTTCTGCTCTATTTGGAATGCACCATCTTGTGTAGTGACTGTGTTGTGCTTTTCTAAAGTGGTGGTCATTTCCTTGTGGATGCAGTGGTCTTTCAGTTTTCCCTGTTCCACTTCTTTTCCCAGGCTTTCAAAGCCCAAACCTTTTCTCTCTTTCTGTCTGCCCATCTCCAGTTTGGGGTAGACGTCTGCATCAATCCAAAGTTTGGCATTTAACTTTTTCTGATGTTTCTCAAATGGCATTTTAGCGATGTCCACTTGTTTCTGTGGTCCATGATCCTTCCAAATACCCATTACTGTCTCTTTTGCACGTTCCATGTTTGTTTGTATATTTACTTCAGCTTGTTTCTTCCTCTTCATAGTTTTATTAATGCATGCCAGTATCTCTGTTTGCGTTTGGACTTCTGCCTGGTGTTCTGTCTGTGTCTGTACCCCTGTTCTAATCTGTGTCTCCACTTCAGTCTGAGTTTCCACCTCAGTGTATAGCCTATATCTCCCTCCATCAGTTCTCTCTTGTCCTTCAGCTCCTGCCTCGTCCCTCCCCATTGCCTCCGCTTCTCCTTCCTCCTCCTCAGAAACCAAGAGACACACCATTGGCTCCACCAGGGCCACGTCCCCTCCAAGGCTGCTGCTCAGGATGATGTCAGGAAACAGGAAGTGCTCTTGTTCTAGAGTAAGGTTTGACACGTTGGTGGACACAGTCACCAAATCATCCTGTGGGTCACCCAGCAGCACTGGCGAGTCACATTCACTCTCTTCGTCAGACAGCAGAGCAGACCTTTCCACGTCACGCTCTAGTGCATCTTTACACAATAGGAAGTTTGATAATGCATGGCAACACTGGGCCACATTTCCCATGGTGCCTTGTGCACAACACTGCAGTGGTGCTGTGTTGCTGACCTGAGTGGAAACAGACAAAAAAGTTTATGCAAGTTCAGTTGAAACAAAAAAAAATAATGTGCTGTAATGGAATTTGAAAACATAAACAGAGTCAGTGCTCTAGTTAAGCTGCTAAGTTTGGCCTGCTGAGGTCACTGTTAATGTCACATGTTTCTGTGTCAGTGTGTTGTGTGTGCATGTCAGTGAGGTTGACTGTAATAGCTTTAGACAACAGCTGATGACAGAGAGATTATGGCATGTTATTACAGATTGTGCAGTGGTGTCACCTTACAGTGGGACAAACTGGAATACCAAACTGGATGCTAAATATCAGTAGAAGAACTCTGGAATGATGTTGGAATCACTGGAATCCTGGAACAGATGGAAGGGCAAAATTTGCAAGTTAAAATTAACCTGGAAATAATTTCTTGAGTTGAAATTGTTAAGTTTTTAATGCACGGTAAATAAAAGTTGCTATCTAAAAAGAAGAATGCTGGAAATAGATATATTTTAAAAGCCATAAGCCCTAATTAGAGATGATATGAAAACAATGCACAAATTAAAACCACCCTATTCAAGCTCAAATAAACACACAAAGGTGGCAGACAAAATCATTGTATATATTCAAAACAACAAAGGTATACAACAGCATCACATTAGTGTAGTCCATCTGCAGGCCCTACCAGCCAGTGTAGAGGGAGGTAGACACTGCTAGTCTATGTCATCTTCTCCAGGCTCCACTGCTGTTCATCCTGCTAAAAAACCAGAGTGCTGAGTTTCCCAGGCTTCCCTGTAGAGCAGGAGACTCCCCTCTCCCTACTGCGAAACCACGTTACCCAAACCGGCTATGTGTGTGAGTTAGTGTGTGTTTTCTTCTGTGCCCTTCATAGGATGTTCCTGAACGTGTGAGAGGTGAAGAGGAGCTGTGAAAGAGCCTGTCGGCCCTCCTGTCGACACACTTAGTCTCCCTCTCTCTCATACACACACACGCACGCACATATACACACACTACACTCACTAAGTACCGGTTTAAGTCCAGAAGAGGGCGACCTCTCCGCCTTTCATGATGTAACTTCCTGTATTTAGACTGATCCATGCACTCTCTATCTACCTTGAATGTGAACACGTGCAGGAGGACTGAGAGGCTGGTGTATAAATAGCAGCAGCAGGACTCTGACACCTCTTAGGTTCATTCTCTGCGATAACAACACAAGGGCTGCGATACATCACATCTCTTTCCAAACATACGCTCTCAGAAATCCCTCCAGTATTCTCTCTCTCTCAGCCTCTCTGTTTCCTACCCACTTTGGCATGAGCAGGAACTCTCGCCGGTTGCCATGGCAGCACTGCAGGGAGACATTAACATTCTGCTCGGCGTCTCTAAGACAACCGTGAGAACGTTCTAGAACAGGGTTTCTGCAAAGCTGCAAGCTGAAAGTTTGCAGACCCCTAACAATGTTTAGGCAACTGAATCATGTGCATATGACCACAGTTTAGGAGTAATTAACAACTTGTAGGCCAATTAACAGATTAAAAATCAAAAGTTATTTGCAAGTGCCATAGCTATTTTGATCTTCTAAATTATGTTTAAATGATGAAATGAAATGATGATAAACCTGTATATTTTAGCTGCTGATGAAATGGTAATTAAATGACTTGACAGTTCCATCTTGTAATTCTGTTGTTAATTAGTGAATGAATTACTGAATTTATTAACTGATTTCCTATTAAAGAAAAAAAAGGATTTCAGTTTTACTTAGTTAATACATTCATCAGCATGTTTTTCTATTCACGTTCAATTTAACACGTCGACTGCAGGCCTACCACTTTATTATCAACACTTTCAGTTTAGTCCACACTCTGTCAGATGACTCTGCTATTGGATGGCACACACCCAGTGTGGCATTCATACAAATGATAAGAATACAGCCCACACTCAGCTTTTGCCTGGTCTCATAGACCAGATGGAGGGTAATTTGACCACATTATTACAATTCTTCTCCATGTCTCCTCCACCTCCTTTGACCTCTTCCCCCCCTTGTTCTTTCATTCTGTCCACTCCAGAGGCCCAGAAAATTCAGCCATTCAGCTTGAAGCCCCCCTCTGTAATTAACTTGCAGCTTACCCAATCACTGACATTTTGTGCTGTCGTGATTTTGTACAATATGCCATTACAGCTGTAGGCATGCTCATTTTTACGGGTTTGAAACTACTTTCTCTCAGTAATTGAACAAAATTCTTTTAATCAATCTGAACTAAGAGTATTCATTTACAGTACCTTAACTAACATTGCATATTACATCAGTGTGAGAAATGTTTTTGAACAAGATCAATTTATAAATTTGATGTCAGTTACAAATGATCAAAGCTGTCAAGCAGTAATTTTTTGAATTATATTCTGCCCTGTGGCATGAAGGGAAGAACAGAGCTTTACATCTTTTCCCAATTTGTTCATCCCTCTTTTTCAATTCAAAATATTGCAAATTAATACATTACATACTGTTATGAAAGTGCAAAATCAGTCAGTTGCTGTTTTTAAACCACTGTCAGCAATTAAACACTCAAAATTTCATACCAACTCTGGGTTTGGTTCTACTGCCACCCAATGGTACCACGAGACATGAAATCTCTGGTAGCAGGCGCTTCCTCCATGTGTCTGAGAGTGTTTCTCATCTGATGAGTTGAAACCCAGAAATTTGTCATGAGCCAGTCTGACAGGGTATTGCAGCACATGGGTGCATGTTTTTTGAAAGTGATGTTTGGATTGTAAGCATAATTTGTATCTTATTACAAAACCAGTTGAGAGATACAGGTCATACGTCAATATATTTCATAACATTTAAAGTTTTTGAGAGGTTTGAAAACAGAACACATAACAACAGAGATGCTCTTTTGCCATTACCAGGCACATTGCATGAATTTAATAAAGTGCAAATCATACAAAATGTCCCTAAACTTCCTCGAGTAGCTTTCAGAACCTGAAATAAGGCTAGTGCAGTGAAAAAGCAGTTTTCCGCTTTGGACAATATATCATATGTATTCACAGACCCAAAGGCAAGGCTACTACTTACAGGCAAAAGCCGTGATCATCAGTGTCAACTCAAAAGGTTATCATATGAAATAGAATCACTGATGTGTATTTTTTTTTGTCATTTTTACTCAGCCAATTTTTCACAATTTTAAATTACACAAATTAGATCACATCTATGTTTAAGTTGAAGTAGGTTTGAAACATCAAACACTTTGGTGCAACCAACTACAGCTATCCATCTTGCTTCCTGATATCTATAAGCAACCAGTCATTTACATCTCCTCTGTCTCAAGGCAAACAACTGTCTGAAAATAGATAGATAGAGAACTGTGTTTGATGTTGGCTGACTTCAAGACATGTTGGAAGACAAAGTCGACTGTTTCTGCTTCGTCACAGAGCGGTCTCTCCCTCTCCTGCTCCCATGTCCACCCTCCTGTGCACTCCGCTTTCCTCTATGTCCTCCCACTCATCATCCAGCCCTTCCCAGTCCCGCGTTCTGATTGGTCTTTTCCAGCGAAGGAGCCTGTATCGGAGCGGCACCAAGAAGAGGGCGGGGTCTGGCATGGGGTGTGGCCTCTGTGGTGATGTCACTCTCTCCTGCGGAACACAAGCTCTGACCCTCTCCTCCCTCACACTCACACGCCTCCGATGCCTCTCCTCTGATTGGCTGGGAGGGGCTGGAGGAGGTGGAGAGAGAAGCCAGTCAGACCCTTCCCCTTCAACATCTTCATTGTCTTCATCCTCTTCATCTTCCTCTTCCTCCTCCTCCTCCTCCTCCTCTTCTCCTGCTCCACCTCCTACTTCTTCTTCCTCTTTTCCTTGGGCTTCCTCCTTCCCTCCGGCAGTGTCCTCCATGCTTTGGCGTTGCTGGTACAGTTTTAGGCGTGCAGTGTGCAGCTCGTGGCAGAGGGCCGCTGAAGTGATGGTCTGGCGTTGCAGCTCACGGCTCAGCGTTGTGATCTTGTGGCTCCGGCGTTTCAGTTCCTCCAGGAAGCGACGCTCTTCCTCCTTGAGGCTCCTGCCGAGTGCTGAAGCTCGTGCCCGGCTGGCTCGCAGCTCCCCACGCACTGCAACCATCAAGCACTGCTGCTCCTCTAGGAGACGCTCCGCAGCCTCGCAGCGTGCTGCCAGCTCTGCCTCCTCATCTAACATACACAAACAAACACACGTGGGCCAGAAGGTAGAGACCCACATGCAAAAACACACACATACATTCAGATTCTATATGGATCTATATGGATACTGTATATTGAATGCATAGAAGCACAAGTCACAGCACATCCTGGGGTCATCTTATCCCAGAGATATCAGCTTTTGATCGGTTTTTCTATACCTTATCTCTCCTCTCTTCATCTTTTTTATCAATCCAATCTCATATCACCATTCTCACATTCATCCCATGTTTATGCTTTTCCATGCTCTGTCACTTGCTCTATTATTCAGTGAAATCTGACAGTATATGACAAAGTGATACAACTACAATTTCAGGGTAAGTTCTACAACTGCTGAATGTTATTAGGAATGATCATTTTTGTCTATATATCTCTCTATCTAAATATTTAAATGTCTATCTAGTTTGTCCTTGTTTGTCCTGTCAAACATACTACCAGTGCAAATAATCTGATGTTAAAAGCTCAGATGAAGCGCTGTGAAGCTTTTGTTTTGTGTAAATTTCAGTCAAATATACTATTTACAATAATGCAACTCACTGTAATGAAGTGATTTTGTATCATCAAACCCTTGCCGATACCCAATCTTACTCTGCACAGCCTCTGTGCTTTCCTCCTCATCCAATTACAATATAAAATTTCGGTATCTCCAACATATCACTTTTCCAGCTTGTCAGCAAGGAGTTGTAATGTCTTACTTGCTGTGGTCCGGTCAGGAAACCTAGAGTTCAGCTCACCGCTGAGATCTGCAGAAAGAAGGAAGACAAT
The DNA here is from genome assembly GCF_902150065.1 of Myripristis murdjan. Classification (NCBI taxonomy): domain Eukaryota; kingdom Metazoa; phylum Chordata; class Actinopteri; order Holocentriformes; family Holocentridae; genus Myripristis; species Myripristis murdjan. The sequence goes on along the minus strand of NC_043993.1, from coordinate 12,157,085 downwards.
CAGATTAGATGGACACACAGGGAGGGAGAGGGAGCCGGACACAGAGACGGGGATGCAAAAAGGCAGCCAAGAGTGTAAAAAGCAAAATAAGAGATGTAGGGATATTCAGTGCCTGGCTGACCATGGCAGCGCCTCTTCAGGTGTGTGATCTCCAGCTGCAGACCAGTCAGCATGGCCAGGTGCTCCTGTTTCAGGAAGGCAATGCCTCTCTCCACGCTGGCCACCTGCTGCTCCAGCCTCCCTGTCTCCATGGCTCACCACCGACAGATCCTGCAAAGAGAGATACTGTTTGGTAGTTTTGACACGACTGTTTGCTCAACATTAAAGCCGCAAATTAGACTCCGATTCACTCTGATATTCACAAAATACTCCTTTAGGACTCACAGTGTGTCTGTAGTACTCATGAACAAGTTATAGTGACCCTATAGTGCTTTACAGTATTATTTTCCCTGGAATATGATCTACCAATTAGACCTGGTTTTACAATGATACATGTTCTGCATCATTTTACAACATTTTATAGGTTTATCAATCAAAAGTGAAATCTGGTCCCCTGAAAGACTGTAGCCATCTGTCTTGATTTCATTCAGTTTGATCATCGCCACTAATTAGAAAAGCTTGCTGCTTCTGTTTACACCGCTCATCTCTTATTTATGGCCCGCTTGTCGGTACGTGTACCTGTAACTTTATGCAGTCATTGACTGTGGCCTACCTTGATATTCAAGTGTGATCCAAGTCAGAGCGTTTTGCATGGATTCCCTATCTTCGTCTGATATCTCTGTCCTTGATTCAGCAGAGCTGGGGAAAACAAAAGACCGGTGCAAAACCGTCCAGTGTGCAAAAGGCCTGTTGGATCGCTTGCGCTCTGCTATAGTGGATCTTTCACGCCGACGAGTCCATCGCTGTGGTCGCTGGTTGTTGGACTGGCTGCCGTCTTTCGGAGTGCGAACAAATCCTGCTGCAGTCAAGAGTCGAAATAACCTCCCCATAACCTTCTGGATGTACGTGGGTAGGATGTTGCTGCCATCTTCACAACGAAGCATCTGTGTATGAGGGGTGATTGATGCCGCACAGAGGCAGGAGAAGCATCATTGACATTGAAGCTGTAGGCTCTGCTGCCTGGACGATTTAACCAATGATGCAGCAAACAGTCTACATTTCAGCATTAGAGGAAGTGCTACTATGAAAACACTGGAGAAATCAAAATTGTGTTCGGACATTGTGTGAGAAAAGAAAGTTGCAATTATTGACAAATTGTTGCTGTCTATGGGACTGATTAATTATGAAATAGGTTGTTTCTTCCTATTTCTCCCTGTTATTTTTTTTTTTGTTAGGGAGTTGTTCTTCATCCAATGTGAGGGTCTAAGGACAGAGGATGTTGTGTTGCTGCAAAGTCCCTTGAGGCAAATTTGTAATTTGTGATATTGGGCTGCACAAATTAAATCAACTTGACTTGTTAGGCTAACCATAAAGTCCTTACCCAGTGAGGGAATAAGAGGTAGCCCATAAAATATAGCAAACATGCCATAACTGCATTGATTATGCAATGTAAGTTATACATTCAAGTGACTGAGGGGGTTTAAAGAGAACAGATTGAGGAATTTCTTAACAGTAACAGTAATGGTTTTGTTTGGAACTTAATGCTGTGAGATTTTTCATTCTTCACTGAGCATGTTGTATCAAAAAAAAAAAAAAAAAAAACTCAGACCTGAAGATAATCCTTTTCTGTTTTGCTCTCTGCCAGCATGAGTCACAAGCCAAACCAAGCAAGTCGAAGCATATACTTTTAAACTCAAAATTAGGTGTGCAAAACTGAACCAAAAGAAAAAAAAAAGTTAAATACAGTGCAAAACTGAACTGGAAAAAAATGAACCATATAAATGAATGAACCGATACACAGCACACCCAACAAAGCGCAGTTTTGAAAACACGTCCACTCTATGAGAGGTGAATTAATGAATATACTGAAATTATTTTTATGTTTGTTTTCAATAGTCTACATAGGCTTCTGCCTTTGAAAGAATATTTGTTGATGTCATTTTGTTAACCCAAATCTTTGAACAACAACAACAACAAAAAATGTTATTTTGGTAAATAAGACAACATACAGAGAACATCAGAAATGGTGCTGTTTCTTTTCTCCATTATGTACAAGACAAACTGAATCAAAACTGAAATTATGACCCAAAAACTGCAACATAAATCAAACCATGTGTCTATTAAACTGTTGCATCCTATTCAAAATAGCATCAATGGTAATAATACTGATCCTTCTTCCCTTCTTTTGTGGCATTAATCGCCCCTCATATACCTTTGAGCTCTCATCCTGTGGAGGACAGACCCCCCTGCTCTTGCTCATCCACCCTTTCTTTCAATTTGCTTATGTTAGTTATGTTAGAATGGCATCTTTTCAGAATGACACAAATTATGCTTTTCAGAAAAGCCAATAGATTTTTGTTTACGCGGTTAGTGGTGTGATGGTTGTGTGGAGGGAGGAGGGATCAAAGATGGCAGTTCACATGTTTCTGTATCATAAATCATGACAATATACAAATGTGATTTGAATTTAGTTGTGATGTGATGTGTAATATGGGATATGAATATGTTCGGAAAATAAGTTGTAGCCAAAATTGTTACAGTCAAACTCTTTGTATATTAATTACATGACCTTAAATGGAGAAAATTAAAGGGCAACACATCCTGCACAAATTGAAGTGTTTTATTTGTTTTGAGCAATGTTTCATACTACCAACTGTAATATTATCAGTACCTTGGTTTAGGTAGCTCATTCCTATATCTGTCCCATACCAGTGTGTAGTAGACTAGACTTGACTAGACTATATGGGAGAGGTATATCTGTTATATGGCTATGGTTGCAAGCATACAGAGATAAATAGTCATGCTTTTCAGTTGCAGCAGGTAGAACTGGCTGTCCTCTTCATTGCTGCCAGCTGTTTCCCCTGAAGAGGGTGACCAGGCTTTGTCTCTCCTGGCTGCCCCCCTCTTGCTCACTCATGCTGGGGAGGGGAACAGGTTCACTGTGAAGAGACGTCTTATAGTAGGGACAGACTTTTAGATGAGCAGATATAGGAGGGACATCTGCAAAACACCACGAATCCACCCGAGAGAAGAGGTGACTGAACTCCCATACCTTAAAAGACACAGACAAGAGAAGACAGGGAAAGGAGAGGAAAGCAAGGGTCACAGCTGGTAGTAGTGCCTTCAAAGGTGAATCAAAAGTAAATAATGTTTTATGAGCTGTACCGTTATATGGTGTGTGTATATAGAAAAATGTCATACTTAATTTTAAAATTATTTTGAAGTAAGTTGCATCTGCTTCAAGTATAGTAGGGCAATATGGCCAAAAACATAAAATATCAAGTTTTTTCTAACACTGACTGATGGAAATTTTAGTGGGCATGATCATATGACTGGCAATTCGCACATGCATTTCTGGGCATGCACCCTCTGTGTACATGAGTGAATTATTTGGCTTGTTTGACAGAGCACTCAGCTGCTTTTACAACGTTATAACATACATAGTCAAAAATCTCGATTTTACAATTCAGATTTTTTTTTTTTTTTTTACATCAACTTAAAACAGATGTCTGAATTAACTGATTTAAATTATTTATCACCCAGCTTAAAGTGTCAGAAAATAGTTGTTACACTGCCCTTTGGCGGCTAAAATGTTCAACCTTGTTGCAATTCTGGTCACATCTCAAACAGTGATGTGGCAGGTTTTTTCGTCTTTGGTAGTGCCAGAGGTGAAACATCAGAATTAGACAGGGATGATCCCTTATCATAGACACACACCCCACTTTTCACTCTCGCCCCCACCCCACTTACATCTTTCAAACATGTGTACAAGGCAGTATTGCTAAAACAGTTTTATCTTACTGGTTTGGACTTCCACTTGGCTCCTCCATGTGAGTAGGTTTTCTTCTCCCAGCGGAGAGTGACCATCCCTCTCTCTTGCAGCAGAGAGGAGCACACGTCCCTCATGAGCCGGGACACCAGAGCCAGCTGGGACAGGGACAGACTGTCCAGGAAACTGGCCATGTGGCACAGCACCTCGTAGGGCAGAGAGCTCAGAGAGTCCTCCCCTCCTGCTGCCCTCCCTCCTCTCCTCCTGTGGCTGCTGCAGGCCTCCACTGAGCTGCTGGGAGGCTGGGAACCCTGGTCCAGGGAGTCAGGGATGGTTGGACGCAAGTTGAAACTGCCCAGCTCCTGGCTAGAAGGTGTACAGCAATCATTAAGTTATGGAAATGTATTCAATTTTGGTATAAAAGGCTGGGACTGGGTGAGTGAAAGTAGGATTCAAAATGAAAGAAGTCATAGGGCAGGTTACACCAGCCTGAGATTTACACTTAAACAAAATATTTAGTTGTAGGCTTAATTAAGCTTGGTTCACAATATGAGCCAGTGTAATTCTCAGTTTTCAAGTCTGGCTTTGAGTCCAACAAGGACTTTTTCTGTTGAGAAATTAATGTAAAAATATGTACAACTTTTTTATAGTTTTGACAGGTCAGAATTGGTGAATGTGAGATGTGCTCACTTGTAGATGACTGTGGCCTTATGTGTGGAGGGCTGGAACCTCCTCTGCACGTAGGTGCAGCCCAGGTAGGCGAGGGGGCATCTCTGCTCAAACCAGCCGCTCAGACACATCTGGATGTCACTGTGCACGTTCCTGCATTGCAATGATGACAGCATGTATTGCTTTCAGGAAAAAAATATGCTTTGTGTTTCCATTCAGAGTTAACACCATGCTTAAACTCCTTTTTGATTCGCAGATCTTGAATTCCATGTCACAACTTCACATTCATTACTTTAAAGGTAACATGTGTAAGCAATTTGTCACTGTATCTAACAGCTGAAAAAATATGAGCTGAAATCCCAACACCCAGAAAGACAGTCAGTTTGAGCTGCAGCTCATTAGCATAAAATCAGTCAAACTGCCTATTCTGAACAACTGAATTACTTTGGAATTATTTTCAGGAAACTGTGATGAAATGGTAAAAAATAGTTAAGTATTGGGACTTTGACATTAATCATCTGAGTTATATGAGTGACTCCCACATAGAGTGTAGACAATCAAAATGATGTGTTATAAAAATCTTTGCTTGTGCTAAAAATGACATGGTAGAGATAAGGAGCTGAACTGGGTCATGCAAACAAGAATCTCATACCACTTTTCCTCCAACAAAGAACTGGTTCCATTCTGGTTCACACTGCAGCCTTGCTTTTTCCATTACATCCTGCTCATTTCTGTGGGACAGAGTCACCACACTGGCCAAGGTACCAGCGTGATTTAAAGTTTAGTACTCTCAATCTGAAACCTAGCAGACTCAGATTATATAGGTAAATTATTCCAACAGGTATGACAGGTTGGGCTCTGTGCTGCAGGTGACAGCAGGCAGGCGGGGTCACCATGACACCACGAATATTTACTTCTGTTGTGCACACCCACAATTGATGATGGAATGGTTGCACTCCAAAAAACGGTTGAAATGTGGGCTGGTTCCTTAATTTGCACCTTGGTTCCAAGAATCTTAAATCTAGCCAGCTCAAGAACCAGAACTTTTTTGTGGGAAAGGCATGTCAGTGGAATACAGCCACAATAGCAGATTTACACACACCTGAAGTGTGTGGCAAACTCCCTGCGGTGGAAGGTGTGTCCGCAGAGGAAAGTGAAGACAGAGCTGGCCCTGTTGTGTCTGCTGTTCACACTCTCTGCCTGCAGCTGGAGATGAAGCTTCAGCGGCCTTTCTACCATCACGTCTGCCAGGGTTGTGTTCCCTTTAAATGGTGCTGTGCAGAACACGTGCGTTTGTGTTCCCACATCAACATAGAGCCCATCGGTTCCCTTTGTCTCGCTGATCTGCATGGTTAAAATGCACAAACCCTGATGAATCCAAGTAAGCACACAGTGCTTATGAACTGTGACGTGTTAAAGGAGAAGTAGTTTTATGGCCATGAGGCTGCTGAGTTTCCAAGGAAAACATTGAAACACGGTGAATGTACTTAAATTATCTGTTATCTGGGTGTTTTTACAAATGAAAAATGTTTGATGTGTGTGATGGTTATCGTTGAGCGCTGACTAAGGAAGAGTAGAGGTGACATTCAAATTAATTATACTAGTGTTTTAATATTATTGCCACCACTGCCATTTTCATGATTCATTTTCCACCATCAAACCACATCAGCTATGTAATAGAGCATGCCAAACATATAATCACTGATAATATGACACTAAAAAATGCAAACTGAAAGAACATAAACATTACAGAAATCCAGTGTTTCTAGTGTTCACCTAATTTAAAAAAAAAAAAAAAACAGCTCTGGTAGTGGTACATGTTGAGTTTATTTGCTAAGATTATTTTGGTCTAAAAATTGGATTAAGACCTTTTACTGACCTTGTGACCCATGACCTCTAGCTCTGTGTAGCCCAGCAGGGTGGCTTCTGCCTCGTCACAGTGCCAGTCCTCCTCCTTCGCCCCAAGGTCGGACGTGTCCACACTGCGAGCCTCACTTTGGGCCCATGCTGACGTGTCATACAGATGCACCCGCCGCCTATAATGGTAGCTGTCAGGGATCTCAGAGTAGACAATAGAATATAAAACATTACAGTGTAATTCAACACAACACAGTTCAATCAAATAATCTTTTTGCCATGGCTCCTAGCCATGAAAACCTATGACTTATATGAATAAGTAGCATGCTGAATATAATGTTGTTCATTAGATTGTAGAAGATGTTTATTTTAACGCTGCACCATGCAACTTTACACACTGGTTGCTCAAATTTGTGGCAAGATGTGGCTTGTTGATAGCTTTGACCTTTGGTGTTCAGAAATCCTGTAAAATGATGTCAGCAAACTGCAGATAGTGCAGGTTTTACCAATCTGGTGGGTCTATGACTTTTTTTTTTAATACTTTTTTTTATACTTTTTTTTTTTTTTAAATAGGTTTTCATTTTACTCTAAAGTTTCCATTTGTCAGTTTTTTTTTCTGACCCTATCTGACACCAGGCAGGGTGAATCTGCTGGGTGTCACATATTGGGTATGGTATGCTCTCCTATACTGCAGATTTGGGGATTTTAGGCTGATATAACGGATGTTATATGCAGCCTTAAATCATCACCTTGAAGGAGCGTAGAGTCTGGACTGGGATGGGCTCCAGGTTACCGTAGACAAAGTCTCTCTCTCTTGGTGTGCAGGCCTCAATTTGTCCAAAGGTGAGCAGCATACGCCCGTGGTGCACCAGGTACATGTTTAACTCTTGTGGGCTCAGCTCTTTTCCTAAACGCTCCAGCACCCCGTCCTGCCATGGGGCCAGTCCTGTCTTACTTGTGTCTACTTGTGGTTGGTTATTATCTCCAGCACCCCCTCCTGTCTTTGTACTTCTCTGGTCTGAACCTGATTTTTTCTCTTTCACCCCACTCCCCTTCTTCTCCTCAGCGTTTGAATCTGCGCCTGTTTGGGCCCTCCCCTGCTCAGCAGGTTTTGTGTTCTGTTTGGGACTGTGTTGGTTCTCCTGGGCAGCTGCACATCCGCCTCTCTCCATATTGAACATCATCTCCAACAGATTGTATTTGTCTATGTTGATGCCCGACCTCTTCCCTGGATTGTTTTCCCTAGTTTCCTCTTCACCAACAGTTTCCTCTTCAACAGCACCATTCACACGCAAACTATCTGCAGAAATAGCTGTAGAGACACAGGGGAGGAGGGTAGACTGAGGAATGTAAAGACACCAGCAAAAGCAAGAGAAAAGTAGAGAATAGACATTTTACCAACAAACTGATATAGCGTTGATATAACTACATTTTTATGGATAGATAGATAGATAGATAGATAGATAGATAGATAGATAGATAGTATTTAGGACTGTGATTCACCTTCATCAGTACTGTTGTTTGTGAGGACATTAGTGACAATCCCCCCTGTTGCCGTGTCCTGTTTCTGGTCCTCTATTGCCTCCTCCTCCTCCTCTTCCTCTTCCATTTGCTCTGGGAAAAGGGGCTTCATTTTCAGGCGGCCATAGAGGTCTCTCTGGTCAACCACTGCCATGGCAAAATCAAGGGCCTTGCCTTGCCCCTCATCTTCCTTCTGCACATTCTTCTGCAGGGTAATGTTGCTGTGTGAGTTTGTATCATCAACCGGCCAGCGGAGCCAGTCCATGGAGCAGCTCACCACACTTGCTGGACAGACCCGGAGGTGTGTCGCCTGCCACGAGCGAGTCATATGGAGCGTGCAGCCGTACTCTGCATTGAGGCAGGGCACCCTCACATTGGGACAGAGCAGTAAGTGTTCCTCCTCTTTGCACAGGTGGAAGGAAGCTCCACAGAGCAGGCGGCAGGAGGCGATTGCACAGGACACCGAGACCTCCACTCGAGCCCTGCAGCGCCGGCTGTAGCAGGACTCACAGTGGACATGCAGTCCCGCTTTGGAGGCCCGTGAACGACGACTCTGATCGGGTGGGGAGAGGAAAACAGAGAGCCCAAGAGATGGACAGATTGTTAAACTCAAGAAAAATATCATATCAACAAATTTTAGCTTGACACATACATAACAAAGTCAAATCAGGTACATAAATTAAGTACATGAAACTAAGAAAACACATTTTACAATATGCACAAGTCATCAACTGATCAAAGGTACTGATATACTGTGGCACAGTTGCACAACATACCATGCTGTATATCCTCTGGAGCCAGTTTGTATCTTAAGCAGCTGACCTATCCTGCAAATAGAGGGGACATTGCGAGTCTCATTTTGTCACACAGCAAAATGCTAGAATAAACATGCCCGCTATGGAATTAATTTAACAAATACACTGCATATAAACATACAATGGCACTACTATTGCAGTGCCCAAGAAAACTGAACCAGCATATTAGAGACTTTAGCCTACCGCTGTAAGAGTAGGGGAAGGAGGAAGAAGCACACTCCTTGCACCACATCTTGTGCCTTAAAACTTGTGTCTATGTGAATGTGTGTTATAAATAGATCTGTGTGCCGACTGAGAAATGTTGCATAGCCGACTCAGAAAGTGTGGGTTACCAGACACCCTAGTGACTTACATCAGCGGACATCTCGTTCACCCATCCCGTTCAGTTACATTGTGCAAAAAGAGATGACAACTAAACATGACTGGCAAAGACAAACTGAGGGTGAGTGGCACCAAATATTTAATGCCCGTACAGTGTCCCCTAGTGGAGATCTTAAAATAATCAAAACACTGTATGTGTATCTCTCATTGGATTTACTCAAACAGGATAAACTATGTACTGGAAACACAGTTACTTGTGCAGACACACATTGCATGAAGCACATACTCATTTCAGACACAGAATGAAGCAATAATCCCACTTTATAGCTGTGAAGATTGCTCATGAAAATGTTTGGTTTTCCCTAAGCTGCAATCTGATACCACTGCTGAGAGAGAAAGAGCGAGAGCGAGAGAGAGAGAGAGAGAGAGAGAGAGAGAGAGAGAGAGAGAGAGAGAGAGAGAGAGAGAGAGAGAGAGAGAGAGAGAGAGAGAGAGAGAGAGAGAAAGAGAGTTATGTTATGTCCCCTGCTGGAGCAGAAGGTTGTTTGGCTAATTTTAACCTGCCTGTTCACTCATGTAAGATTTCTGAGACTTGAAGTTATAAAACCAAAGAGAGGGGACACATGTTCACGTTTCCACCCTGGTAAGACCTTTTTCAGATCAGGCTTAAGTCCCACTGTGAAAGTGCATGATGACAGTGCTCATGATTATTAATATATGAGTGTTTTCTCTGAAGAAATATGCAGACACAAGTAATAAAACTGTAGAAGTAGCTGTGTAATTCTGTTCTTGGTGTGTTGTAATTTGTGCACTTCCTTGTGCAGTGAACAATTTTGATTTTGAATGGTCAGTCTTACATTGCCACTGCAGAAATACCTGAGCCTTACTGTAATGGACCATACATTACAATGCAAAAACTACATAACTTCAAGTATCACCTCTTCATATGGATGTAGGGCAATGGAAAAGAAGCAGCAGTTTTAATGAGGTCTTCTTTATTTGAGTGCTTTAGAGTTCGAGAATGCAGGCCAAGTGACAACTGCTCTCTGTCCAGTGCATGATGGTCCAAAGCTATTGCATTAATGTAGGGGGTGGGGTAGGGGGGTGTTACTGCTTCTCATACTGTGTTATTTTTATGCTGCTGATCGCCAATTTTGTGTTGCACTATGTCTTATTTTGTGCCATAAGTTAAAGCATAAATCTATGTTTTGATTTTCTACCATGTTAATCTTACAGGATTTAATAGCTTCTGTAACATACTGACAACCTCTTGCAGACATGGTGAGTCACAGATGATATTTGAGATCATTTTTTTACGTTGAATGAATGCGCATTTGTACACTCTAGTTGATGATGTTACAGTATGTCCAGTATTAACATGTCAGATATTACATGCTCTGCTGTAATCCTAGTCCTCTTTCATTGTTGATCCATTTTGATCTCTTTTTTTTCTTGCTGATCCCCACAGAGTCGCCGTTCACGGGCCTCCAAAGTGGGACTGCATGTCCACTGTGAGTCCTGCTACAGCCGGCGCTGCAGGGCTCGAGTGGAGGTCTCAGTGTCCTGTGCAGTCATCTCCTGCCGCCTGCTCTGTGGAGCTTCCTTCCACCTGTGCAAAGAGGAGGAACACTTACTGCTCTGTCCCAATGTGAGGGTGCCCTGCCTTAATGCAGAGTACGGCTGCCCGCTCCACATGACTCGCTCGTGGCAGGCGGCACATCTTCAGGTCTGTCCAGCAAGTGTGGTGAGCTGCTCCATGGAATGGAACCGCTGGCCGGCCGACGACGCCCATAGTCACCCAAACATAGAGCTGCATGAAAACCTGCTGAAGGAGAGGGAGTCTGGGGGGTGTCTGGACCTGGCCCTGGCCCTGAAAGACCAAGACCACTTGTTCCACTCCCTAAAGATGAAGAAACTCTTCCCTGAGCTGATCAAGGGTGTGGAGGAGGAGGAGAGGGAGGCAAAGAGGAGGAAGGAGGAGAGGAAGAAGGAAAAAGAGGAGCAAAAAAGGGCTGCTTTAGAGAAGGAAGCGGAACAGAAGGCAGCTCCTGAGGAAGCGTGTAACACCTGGGTATCTGCAAACCCGTATGCCATCCACACCACTGATGAACAAGAGGATGAGATGGAAGTAGAGCCCGAGCGGGAGCTCACCCAAGAGGAGAGGGAGGCTATTGCCTTTTCCTCAGATCTGAACCCTGAGCTGCTGGAGAGCTACAGTGCTTATGAGCGCATGTTCAGTATGGAGATGGGTGGCTGCAGGACAGCTGGTCTGGCAGCTGCAGCAGGCAGAAAAGGGCAAGGGATGGCTAAAGGGAAAGGGCTGGCCACTCTTAAGGAAGAGGATAAAGAGACACCAGATGATGGTATGAGTGCTGCAGCATCAAACACATGCATGGATCCCTGCAGGCAGAACAAGAACAAATGTGCTTTCCCTTCCACATCTTCCCTCTCCTGTCCCAAAGACAGCAAAATGAAATTTGTTTATGGATATGTGGAGCCAATGAAAATTATTACAGTGCGTACATTTAAAATCCCAACCAGCTTCTCAGCCAGGCAGAGTCGCATCCGCAACCCTAGTTTCTATAAGAGAGAGACCCGTGCTGTGGATACCAGCGACCTTGGGGTGACGCTAGAGGAAATGCCTGTATGGGAGGAGATCCAGGTGAGAGAAAGAAACACTACAAAAAAAAAAAACAAAAAACAAAAAAAAAAACCCAAAACAATTAAAAAACAACTCCATCTCTCAGTCTACCATTTTCAGAGGAATTCTCTTGAAAATCAAAGCATCAACCTTTTAAAATAATTATTGCTTCAAGAAAAATAAGAATCAAGGGTTCAGCTTTTTCAGATGGTTTTCAACACATAAAATGCCAGTATGGGCTCCTATCTTAATACCTTCATATCATTCTTTTATGCTTGATATCCACTGATAAAAAAGAGGCCACCATAAAACAATCTCATGTGTGTTTGATTTGCTCCCCAGGCGACGCTGATGTGCTCCCTGGAGAAGGAGCAGAGGGGCCATCTTATTGCCGAAGCTACAAGCACTGATGCTCTGCTCCAAGATGAAGGAACACAGACCTACAACTTCCTGTCTGCTCCGTTTCGGGGAGACAGCTGCCTGGCCGACCTGACTGTGGGCAAACCGCTGGAGCTGCACCTTCAGCTGCAGGTGGAGGGCGTCACCAGCCGACACCACAAAGCCAGCTCCGCCTTCACCTTCCTCTGTGGGCACACCTTCCATCGCAGAGAATATGGCAGTCACTACAAGTAGGTGCTTGTTTTCAAATCCGACTTATTTTTTTCTTCTCTTTTCTGGGTAACATGATCTGACCCTGACCTGAGCAACATTTGAAAATAATCATCAGCACTTGTTTTCAAGCTCCCAGGAGGACAAGACAGGAATACAATTACAGCAGTAAAAACACAACCATTGTAACAAAATGTAATAATTTTTTTCTATATCGTATTATGTGACGCAATCTGAATAAACCTAACCTCCACCCATATGCTAAACACGCTAAAACCATTGTCAGCAGTCAAAACTAGGTAATTCAGGCTGAATCGGAACTTTTTAAGTTTGCTGAAACTTAGAGAAAAGGCTTTATTAAGTATTTGCTGATCTGTCCTTTCACCCTCCTGTCCAGGAACGTGCACAGTGACATCCAGATGTGTGTGAATGGCTGGTTTGAGCAGAGATGTCCCCTTGCCTACCTGGGCTGCACCTACAGCCAGAAGAGGTTCCAGCCCTCCACACAAGAGGCCACAGTCATCTACAAGTGAGAAACAAAAAAATAATAGGGTTTATAATTCATCCTTATTAAGGTGTGTTACTTGCCAGCAATCTTATACATGCAGAATTTCTTCAAATCACAGTGATTCAGCATTTTGATAGCCTCCTGTTTCCTCAATTTGACATATTTCCCATTGAAACAGGATGTTGGGGTGGGCTTTAATGTGGAGGGGAATCTTTCAAAAGGCAAAGGGCAGTTTTATTCAATGACAGGGGCAGTACGGTTTTGAAAATATGATTTTGTCGCTGGTTGAAATTTTTATTCACACCAGCTGGTTCAGCATGTGGTCAACATTTAAGAAAATATACTCTTTTCCAGGGAGTAAAATAATGACACTTATCATTATAAAATAAAATAAAATAAAATAAAATAAAATAAAATAAAATAAAATAAAATAAAATTAAATTAAATTAAATTAAATTAAAAATATATATGTTTTAAATAAATTTAAATTCAAATTAAATAAATTCCTTGGGATTCATTACACGGTTAAATATGCTGGCATTTTCATTTTATTGTGATTTAAAAGATCGTCTAAGTAACGAATGACCTTTATTGGTCTCTCCTGGCAATCAGTAGGAATTGCAACCTTTATTGCAAAAATAGATTTGTTTTTAAATATCCCAGCATCAGAATTACAACAAGAGAAAGCATCTCCTTAACTCCAAGTTGCTACCCTGCGCCCTGCACTCCATCCCCTTAAAGTCACATTTTCAGAGATCCAACAGACACAAAGATGTAAGTGCTGTAATAATACAGCTTTGACTGCTTTGACTGAATGCATTGCTCATAGCACCACTGTCCTCCACTGGAGCAGTTGAAAATAAAAGGAAATTGAGGGACTGTGTGAGGGGCATGGAAATGGTGTCTTGAAATTCCATTTTTTTTTTTTTTTTTTTAAACAGAGAACACATCTCTGTATGGCAAAGGAATTATTGATTTATTGGTACTGATCAAAAAACCCTGTCAGATACATTACAATGAATCTTTTGAATCTTTAAAAATAAACCTTAATCCACATGTAGGAACTATGATGTCATCGTTTTTTTTTTTGTTTGTTTTTTTGCAGTGAGGAGCTGGGCAGTTTCTGCCTCCGTCCGACCATCCCTGATTCTCTGGACCAGGGCTCCCAGCCTCCCAGCAGCTCAGTGGAGGCCTGCAGCAGCCAGAGGAGGAGAGGAGGGAGGGCAGTAGGAGGGGAGGACTCTCTGAGCTCTCTGCCCTATGAGGTGCTGTGCCACATGGCCAGTTTCCTGGACAGTCTGTCCCTGTCCCAGCTGGCCCTGGTGTCCCGGCTCATGAGGGATGTGTGCTCCTCTCTGCTGCAAGAGAGAGGGATGGTCACTCTCCGCTGGGAGAGGAAGACCTACTCACATGGAGGAGCCAAGTGGAGGGTAAAACAGACGGTGGGTCACTAAAAGAGTGACTGCATGTGTTTCTTAGTGGTGCAATGTAGAATTATATGTTTGGACGACTGTGTGGTGTATTAGGGCCACCTCACTTCATGAGCTATCTGTGGCAACCCATCCCTCATGAAGTGAAATATACAGACAAATAAACAAAGATAAAGATAAATAAAGATAAACAATATGCAATAATTTCCACCGTCAGTTATTTTAAGTTAAATTTATTTTAGCTGACATGGACATTACAATAACATTAGAACTTCAACACATTATGCAGAGGCACTGATGAATTGTGTTTACAGCAATATGGATGGATCACATCATCAGCTATATATATATATATATATATATATATATATATATGTATATATATATACAATTATATATATACAATTGTATGTATGTATATATATATATATATATATACACACACACATACATACACACACATATATATATAAAACTGTATAAGTTGTCTCTCTCTCTGTGTCACCTGTTAGCTAACTAGTGTGTTAAGACTTCAGATATAGGTGTTCCTGCAAGTAAGATCTCTCTCTCTCTCTCTCTCTCTCTCTCTCTCTCTCTCTCTCTCTCTCTCTCTCTCTCTGTGACTTCAGGTATGGCAGTTCAGCACCCTCTTCTCCCCAGTGGACAGGTGGTCCTTCCGAGATGTGCCGCCCATGTCTGAGCACCTAAAGGTGTGTCCCTGCTACCAGAGAGAGAACAAAACTGAGCGTATCCTGCTGCCGCGCATCTCAGAAAACATCCACGTCAATTCAGTTTGCAAAGGCCCGACTCTGGTTGGCTTGTTCCAGAGGAAGAAGATTATAATGTAGCAGCATATTAGCGTTTCCTGCTTTAATCTGTGATAATACAGTAGACAGTATCAGCCAAGCAATTTGATTGGTCAAAGAGGTGTTCCAGTTGCCATGATTTAATGGTTTCCATAGCTACCATCACTTGTGGTAGCCAGGGAAATAGTTAGCAGTATCTCTTGTTTTCTCCTGATTTTAGGCTTGTGGACGTAGGCTATGCTGCTTTGGAAAAAACACATTTGGTAATCATCATATAAAAAACAGTAATACCCAGAGGGATGTTCTTTACTGGGCATACTGTGTGTTTATTGTGTGTATGTATAGTTTATTGAACCCATAATCACACTAAAGAATGTCCTCTGTGCACTACTCCACCAGGCAGACCAAGGGAAATAAGTGTCTTTTATACTTCACTTACAACATTTTGGCCTCAATCCTTATGAAGTTGTGAACTGATTCCAGGCAAATGATGAACTGTCACATTTTACATGAGAGTGCATAAAAAATACATAACAATATTAATATCATCTGTGACACTGATAGATAATGTTAATTTCCTTCTTTGTTGGTTGTAATGTATTTGCTGCTGTTAGTTTTCTTAACTATATGATTATTTTCCCTGAAGTTCACCGAGAAGCTGGTCTAGATTATTGCCTGCAACCACAGCAATTTAACTGGTGTGCCACTGAAATAATTTCACTTAGAGTTATTTTTGGACATACCGAATGACAAAATGAGATATGCTATGTATTATGAAACATCTGGTTTATAGCTCATGGCATTACAGGTATGTCTGGAAGAAAAGGGTAAGCTGGCAGCAGGGCTGTAGGGATTGATGCAGAACTTGACTGACAAGATGACTTACAGGATGTTATTGCATTTGGCCAGTGTCATAAATTATTAGATGTGGTTCACCTGTTCAACTGTCATGCACAGCCACACCAAGCCTGGAGGGAGTGCTGGTCGTGAATCCTCCACTTTTTGGCTTTCTGTTATAAAAATAAAAGGACAATTTCAAAGTCTGATTCGCTTGAGCAAAGATATGGCAGATGCCACATTAAGTGCCATCGTCTAGATAAGTGCTGCACCACACATTGTCCAAAAAAATGCCCATGTTCCTGACTAAATATCCAAAACTACAATGTTTCTCAGTCTGGGTCCTTGAGCAGCACAGACTGATTGAGATTCTTTGCCCCAAAACATCATGAAGTACAACTCTGACTCAAAAAAAAAATCTGCCTGACTGTTGTCACAATGGAAAACACAGTGCTGACTCCCTCTAGTGGTCTTTTCTGGTATTGCATGTGTTAGTGAGGATGTCTGCCCTCAGCAGCCTGTAGAGCAGGACTGTGTTCATGGTGGTGATGAGACTCAGGCCGGCGGTGCCCATTGTCAGGACAGAGCGGGGGATTTGTTCACGGTGGGCTGTCAGCCAGCGGATCATCCAGCCCAGTGTGCACACACGAAACACCACAAACCTAACGACAAGACAGAAGGGAAATGATTGATGATGACATCAGGGAAGTTTGGACATCTAAAAACCTGATCAGATATTAAGTTGGGGTTTGTTTTTCTGTCAATGTGCTGAAAACATCAGTGAAGTAGCATTAAACAGTGTGCCGGTTTCTTGTTCTTTTTCACATGATACTGACTGACATTATAGGATAACTTTTTTCCTTTGTACATCTTTAATTTTCTTATAGGATGTTTTCTTTTTGCCAGTAACAAGAAAATCAGTGAATAAAATTATAAAAACATTACTAGAATATTGTGTTGTGTTGTGTTGAGTTGGTTCATCTCCATCTGTGATTTAATTGGCTATTAGTCTAAACAGAAAAATACATGGAAAATGTCCATAAATACGCATATCTTGACAAAGGTTTGACAAATACAGGTATTTAAAAACAGACATGGACACCAATATTTTTGTACTGAAGCTGATGATTTCTAAGATTTTGTGTCAATATTGTAAACTGGACAATTTATACCGAAAGAATGCAAAAACATGTAAGGGTTTGCCCAGAATTTCTTTCTTGAAAGGTTGGAAAAGTTTCTGAAACTGACTTTGGACCATCCTGGGACACTAAAACTAAAATTATTCCAAACTAACGCCGTAGATCTTTTGAAACTTATACACTAATAAAAGTTTTATATTATTTAGCAGCTGCTGGGTGAGACAGGTTTCTGAAGCTGGATAAATAAAATCATATCTTCACCTCGATCGTATCAGCAGGAGAGAACACTGACTGGCCAACATCCAGGTTTCATTTAAAGGCAAACATCAACATGAATCTCCACCCAGAGAATGACACAGCCACTTACGTTCCCAGGTTGAGTAAGCTGGTCATGCGAAAGGTGATGGAGGGCTGGGGGGTTGTAACCCCGGTCCCGGGCCTGTTCCTCTGCCCGGACAGGAGGAGGAGCTGTCTGCTGTGGAGGAACACGGAGTTGATCTCAACCAGCAGCGACGCCACAGCAAAGCCCAGGTAGAAGCGGGATGTTACAGCCAGGCTGAAGCACGAAATCACCTGAGTGTTGAGTTTAGATGGAAAATAGGGATAGTACAGACAGACATACTGCCATGGAATAAGATGCAGCACACACACACTCCAAAAATCAAGAACAAAACAAAAACGGACATATGCATTCAAAAACAACATTAAGCACCACAGCAGCAGGCAGCTTTCCATGTCTAGCACTGGGTCAACAGTTACAACATGAAAGCTGGTGCATGTTAACTTTCCACAGTCCCATCGTCAATGTGTCTCTTTAACTATGAATAATAAGTAATACATAAAGTAACTCCCATAAAATGAGAGCACTGAACCTTCGATATGCTGCATGTGACCAAATTCATGATTCCTGGTATTTTCAAAGAAACCTTGGCTGGGACTAAGATGAGATAATCTGTAGTGTTAAGGATCTACAATCTATGGTGGAGAGATAAGGGTTTTTTATCACCTCTCATGTCAGATCAACAACTTCAAAGAGCTGCATGCACGTTCTCATCACCTCAACATATATTTAGACACACAAACGCCCGAGAGCATACTCTGTTTGATAGATGTCATGTTGCTCTAGTTACATTTTGAGGAAAAGTTCAATAAAACATTTTTCATGTTAGATTTTGTCTATTATCCAAGATACTATTGCATATAATATTATCCACATGCATTTGATTCCACTTTTTTAAAGTCAACATGATGCAGACAATACAGCTGGTCTGATCTGCTCCAGAAGGTGGTTTGTGTGTTCAGGTTTTGCATGCAACAAGGGAGCGGCTGTTTGTCCTCCAGCAGGGGTGAGGCAGGTCACAACCTCTGCTGCTTCTCCAGAGCTTAACGAGATTACACTGTGTCACAGAGATCAAGGCTGAACAGCACAGCGCAAAACATGGCAGCGAAGGATGACTATGCAATCTGATTTGTTGTCACTCGCGCACATGTATAGATATGCCTGTGCACAGGGACACACAGCCACAGATACATACACACACCTTGTCTGTAAAGCACAAAATGTGGTGCAAAGAAACACAGTCCTTTTCTTTTCTTATACAGAGTGAAATCTATAATCTGCTGTTCTGGTTGATAGATAGCTTGTTTTTGGTTGGAGGACTCCAATAGCAGTGGTGTTGTTTGTTTATATTCTGCATTTTCAGTGAAATAATTCCAAGTCAAAGTGTTTAAAAATTAATTGAATAGCTTACACTTTTTTGCACAATATGTTATTTGCTTAAGATAATAGCTTTTCTCTGAGGGTTTAAGGCACAATATGTTGTTATTACTGATACACACACACACACACACACACACACACAATGGTAAAATTCCTTACCACAGAGTGGTGGAGGAGCAGCTCCCAAGACTGTTTAAATGTCTGATTGAGGGCCATGTCCAAGAAGTCATGGATGAAATAACCTATAACTCACGCACACACACACACACACACACACACACCAACAGACATGAAAACACAAACTGTAACAATAGTGAACAACTGAGTTTTCTCCCAGTGACCTTCAGTACTCTTGTGAAAGGGGCTGCTAGCAAGAAAAACATTCTTGAATTTATATTTTATTTATTTATTATTTGTTTATTTTAAAGTTTGTTAAAATGCTTCTATTGCGTTGGGCAGCTGTTGCCACTACTTTCTACTTTACACTAAAAACCTTCTTGCCTTGCCGAAGATCATGATATTTTCTTTCTTTCTTTCTTTTCTTTTCTTTCTTTTTTTTTTTACTTGTCACTGGTATGACCAACATGTTGTTTACAGGGTTTAGGTTAATTCATATTTGATTGACTCATTTGAGGAAATCTGAATGCAACTGGAGGCTATTTGCTGTAAAAGGTTCTTATATAGCAATCTTTAAAGACACTAGAATGGTGATGCTGATGAAAGTTGTGCCTAAAAGGACATTTCCTGCGTCCATTTCAAATTGGCCTGAGAGAGCGCGAACTGACCCTGAAGGTCAGAGCGTCTCATTCTGAGTATGAATGGTGATGAATTTGTGTGGCATCAGATCAGAGTGAGGCTGTCACCTGTAGACACAGCGACAAGGCTGTGGGAGAGCAGGGAGTGGCAGGAGATCAGGTCCTCTGCCAACTGAGGATCTAAGTAGAAACTGCACTTGGAGAAAGAGATGACAGGAAATGTGAAGATCATATATAAATGAAAATGAATGAATACAAAGATTAGCATCATTAACTCTCTGAATCCCAGGACTTACTTTATGTATATGTCCAACAGTTATGATACATTTCCTTGTTGCAAATGCACACACACACACACCACAAAACAAAACAAAACAAAACAAAACAAAACAAAACAAAACAAAACAAAACAAAACAAAACAAAACAAAACAAATGAAGAAATTTCATTCATTTTTCAAAAGATTAATGCTGTAAAATGGACTCTGTGTGATCACCTACATGAGACAGAGATTACAGTTACGCACCACAAAACAGCCCATGTTCCTGTCAGAGAGCTGTGGGCTAAAGACGTGCTGATGTTCCTCCACCTCCAGGCGTTCCTGCGTGCCGGCTCTGGCAGTGGCAGATATCTGACGGCTGTGTTCAGCAGTCTGAAAGAGCATGCAGATACTCCAGTGACCAGGAGCGCTGACCTCAAATCCATCACTATATCCTAGCACAGTGCGCAAAGCACAGAAGAGAATCTGAGACAGAGGAAGAGGAAATACCCACTGAACTCTGTTCCACCTACATAAACACATTTATTTGTTTGCTTTCTTTGCCCCCTTACACAGATTCCTCATGTGAAGTGATAAACTGACTCCTGATAAAGGGGCTGTGGCCACATCATGACATGATTCCCCTCTCTGAACACCTTATCAGTCACACCATGTTGAAGCAGGCAGGACTGCAGCCTGCTGCAACCTGCAGCTTCAGACGTGCTGCGTGTGTGAGTGTGTGAGTATGTGTGTGTGTGTGGTGAGGAGGGGTGCAAGAAAAAAGGAGAGGAAGACTATGATTTGCAGAGACATTACTGTGTACTGACACGAGCCATAGGTTGCCACAGACTGTTATTTTGAAGGGATTTAACCTGCAGTAAATAGGTTTGTAAAGTAACCCCAATCAGGCTGATGTGCAGGTATAATAAGCTGCTGCTTAAGTGGCAGTATTGTTACTTTGCTGGTCTTTTACTGCAGTAGAAGTACAAGTACTGCTGTAAAAATCTACTGAGGTAAAAGTAAAAAGTGTTTCATTTAACATGCTCTCAGAATAAAAGTGACTGAATTCCTTTTTCCAAACAGTAACTGTGTCTGTCATCTTTTCCATGCAGTTAGAAAAGAAGGAGAGAACAGGCTTCAAACTACTTTCTTTTAAAGGGGCATTACGCAAAACTGAAGTGAGGACCCGTAGACTCAACCAGCAAGCACGTTATATGATGATTGAGTGTACATGGTTCTCATTGTCAAGCCAACTCACTGACTTTTCCCCCTTTTTTCCACATTTTCGCCAGTTGAGTCTAAATGGTCCTCGCCTCTATCACCATCTGTAACTTTTCATCGTGCACCTTTTATTGGAAATTTGGAAATGACAAAATGCAGAACCAACAAAGTAGAACCAGATTCCTCTTCTCATCTTTGATGACTGACGTTTTATTTTGAAAGCTCTACAATCTGTCACTGATCATTTGTTCTCAGTAATGGATGTGATTTATAAAATGAACTACAATTCTCAAGCAGAAATGCACTTAACTAAAAGTAAAATTACTGACTCTAAAAACACTCAAAAAGTACAAGTACACAAAAATGTCAACGTAATTAGCTACTTCCACCTCTGGTAAGTTTTACTTTGAACATCCTTTGTCCTAAAGTAATGAAACTTGATATGTATGTCCAACAGTTATGATACATTTCCTTGTTGCAAATGTATCCAGCACGTGGGGTGAATGTGTCGGGTAAATCCATAGAAATGAATATAAATCCTAAAAATGTTACAACAGCAAGGCAGATTTAATTGTATTTTTATTTTTATTTTTTTATTTTTAACGTACTTTATTTATTTTTTTATGTATTCCTTTTTGTAAACAGTTAAGGAAGCTGCATAACCATGTGGGCACCAACCAATAGTAAACCCGATTTGTCCGACACAAACTGCTTTACACACTTCACACTGAGGTTTCCACTGATGCTGGGATTGCTGTCAGTCTATCTGGACGGTTGCCTCTATCACTGTTAAACTCTTATTTACCATGTTACATAATTACAACCTAAGCATTTGGGCTCTGATTTGTTTCAATGTGTTTTATTTCCTTGCCAAACTTGCTCTCGTCCTTACCTTGCTGTGTGTTGACTGGTTGCATCAGGCAGGTGTGTCCTCTGTAAAGCTCTGGAAGACATGAGTGTGATGAAGGGCTGAATAAATAAATCTGACTTCTCTTGACTTGTCATCCCCTAATCTTTTAGCACGTGAATACATTTTTGGATTTAATGCGTATTATTGTTGTTATTTTGTTGTTGATGTCCATGGTTTCCTTTTCATGGCACTGGAGTGTGACCTTATTTGTGTGCGTAAAGCTTTACGCACGGCCAGGCAGAGCTTCACAAACGCCGTGGTCAGCCTGTGCAGCTTGTTTGAAACTTACCGTGTAGTTTGAATGAAGGATTGTACCTCAGTTTTACGTAAGTTGTGCATTGTCGCTTGCGTATACACGCGTCCATTCAGTGTCTGGGGCTGCTGCCTCGTCAGCCTTTCTCTATACTGCTGTTGTGAAACACAAAAAGCGTCGCTCCTCTCTGGAACAATAACGGGGGCTGAACATGACCGTAAACGTTAACCAAACTGTTTATTCACTTGGGACCAAAAACTCAGTTATTCTGCTAGGTTATAATTATTTGCTGTTGTCCTTTCAAACTTAGCCTACCTTGACGGATCAAAGCTTGCCAGGGTCAGGGGATGAGGGCTGGGGATGGCCCGGTTGCCGTGGAAACGGACTCCTGTCCAATCGCCATGAGTGCGTCCAGCTGATGGGCAGGCAGAGAAACGGTGAACACGGTCTGCTGTGCGACTTCAAGGAAAACCCTCACCGAAGTTGATCAAAGTCATCCCACATCTTTCCGGGAGGCTTAATTATATCCTCGTGTTATCGAATCAGCGAGATGTCTGCAGGCAAACCACGTAAGTATTTCACTTTTTTTGTCTGAATTCGTCCACATCTCAGTTAGCGGGATGCCGCTGGCACCACGGAGCGTCGCGCTGGTCACCTGCTGAGTGACCCAGGACAAATATGGCGAAAATTTGGGCCAGATGTCCTATTAATCTCGTTAGGCTTTTTAATCCCTGAAAAAAATTAAGGCTGTTACTTCTGGGGTTCCTCCAGATGTTGTCTGAAATTTGTCTGAAATGAGAATCTTGTCAGTGTTGGGGATTTTCTAATAATTTGATTGCAACATGTTTTAGCAGCACTAGCTGATTCTTCTTGCACTGTCTAGGGCAGCCATTGATGTAATTAAATAAATAAAGACAAAATCAATACTAACCTGAGTGTGTTCTCTCTCTCTCTCTCTCTCTCTCTCTCTCTCTATCTCTCTCTCTCTCTTTCTGCTTGTGTGTGTGTGTGTGTGTGTATGTATGTGTGTGTGTGTGTGTGTTTCCAGACTGCGAAGAGTTGCCAGACACTGATCCAGAGGACGCATCAGAGGAGGTGACAGAGATGGTGTGTCTGGAGTCGGACCTGAAGGACGGACAGTAAGATAAAGGGTGGTGGAGGAGAAATGTAGGCCTATGTTTGTATGTGTGTAAACTCTTGTTGGTACTGTTTACAAATGATCTCACCAAGTGTATGTGTGTGTGTGTGTGTGTGTGTGTGTGTGTGTGTGTGTGTGACTTTAGGATGATGGAAGTTGAGGTGGGACATCATAACGTTCTGTTGATGCGCAGTGAGGGCAAATACAGTGCCACTGGAAACCAATGCACGCATTATGGTGCCCCGCTCAGCAAAGGTAAGACTCAGCTATCTTTCTGAGTGTGTGTATGTGTGTGTGTGTGTGTATGTGTGTGTGTGTGTGTGTGTGTGTGTGTGTGTGTGTCATTAGATTGACTTAAAAACAGTGATGATGTGGGGGAGAGGAGGCTCAGTTGGCTCAGTTTGCTGACTTTTTCCTTGTGAAATAGTACTAGTACTCAAGTTATAAATAACAATTGAAGAGTTCATTTGCAAAAACAGATAAAAGCCATTCTTAAAATGAATGCACCTTTTTCACTGATACTGCTTGGAGTACACACACACATACACGCACACACACAAAGCATGATTTAGGATAATAAAAATGATGCCAGGCTAAATAAACATATAAAAATAGAAATAAATATATAGTAAATTTTAATAAAATTCCAAAAAGTTTAAAAAGGGTTTAAGAAATTCAAATGGAGATATCTGTTTTTGCAAACAAGCTCTTCAATTATAAATAACACTCAAATTTTTGAGTAAAAACACATCCAGGGAGCTTTGCATGCTGACTGCTCAACATGGTAGCAGAGGCAGCTGCTTGAAATTTTTGTAACATGATGTCCGTAAACTGTAAACAGCTCGCCCATGTTTACCAACCTGACCAACCTGTGTTTGCAGGGTGCCAAAGAATGTCAAAGGGTTAAGAGAGGCAACAAATCGAATGTTGGTGATCCAAGTTTCTCTGTATTGAGCGCTGAGTTGCTGATGCTCAATTTGAGGTGTTTTACTCCTAGGATTCAATTGGTCTCTTGCTGTGGGTGAAGAGGTGTACCTGACAGCAGAATTTCATCTCTGCAAATACAGCAAATCTGCAGAGCCTCAATAAGGGCAAATAACACTTGTTTATCGGTTGCAGCCCCATTTTATAATTTATGATAAATGAGAGAGGTGTATTGTAACAGAAAAGCCTTGCCTCGTGTAGCTTGCTTTGGTTTCCTTTACACATATACAAAACTGTATAAAAGATGCAAAAAGAAAAAAAAAAAAAAAAAAAAACATAGGCAGGTAAATGTGAGGGAGAATTAGCTAAAAACCGTCAAGTGGCATTCTCCAGGCAGCATATTACAAGAAATAACTTGGCAATGAAGTTTACACAGTATGTGTGTATGTCATTTTAAAATGAACTCATAGACAAATGTGACAATGATGTATGTCCCATGAAAATACAGTGTTCTGTCATAGTCAGTATCAGATTACAGCACAGGCACCAAGTATTGTCAGTAACACACATATATATTTGTATTTGTATTTTTGTGTGTGTGTGTGTGTGTGTGTGTGTGCGCGCGTGTGCATGCATGCAGGTGTTCTTTCAGGCCACAAAGTGCGCTGCCCGTGGCACGGTGCGTGTTTCAACGTCCACACAGGAGATTTGGAGGAATATCCCGGCATGGACTGTTTACCCTGCCACAGGGTAGGAATCAGAGACATGGAAAGGCTAGAGACAGACAGACACATGAAGAGACAGACAGAGCACAGACAATCAAGTTCTGATGACTGGCTGTCTTTTGACTTTGTCCAATTCTCTTTTGAAGGTCAAAATTCAAAACAACAAAGTGTACGTGTCTGTAAACAAAAAGGTGAGTACTGCATTTCCTGTTCAGTCAGTGTCATCGCCTGCCAAAGTTACTACAATAACATATTTCAGCTTTATTCTACTCAGCTTTCAGTTAGTGTTACAGTCATGGCCAACTAATATATCACAGTTGACCTACAAGAAACATTTCTGTAGTTTATTTACTTAGTCACAGCAACAGTCCAGTAGTGGAGAAAGTACATGAATCAAAAAAACATGGCCAAACTTCGACATCAGTTAATTTAATTTACCCTCACATAATGCCATTTTCATCTATAATATAAAGTATGTAGGACATAAAAGAATCAGTATTGATCTTAAAACACCATATTGGTTTAATGCTAGTGTTCAGTGCATCTTATACACAGGGGCATCTTTGATAGCGTGTGGTTTTAATATGTTTTACCTGTGATAATGGTGAAGCTTTATGTTACTGATTGGTTTATGTGATGATGTGTTTCTGTGGTGTGTGGTGATTCAGAGTCACAGACAGGCAAAAAGAATAAAGAGCATGTCAGCCAGAGTACCAGGACTCAATCACACCATCTTGCTACTTGGAGGAGGTGAGCATGAGCAGCTCCAACTGTGTGCGACTGTGTGTGTGTGAGAGAGTGTGTGCGTGTGTGTGTGCCTATGCATTTTGGTCTGAGATCAAGTGGTATCTAAAAACAGCTGATTATTGGTGTTTAAACCTGCTTGGTTGGGTTTACTGCCATTCTGACAGGTAATTAGACAGACTTCACAGAGGTAGCAGGAGCAGGTAATGTTTGGCGAATTGGCATAGCAGGTTGTACAATCAGTCTAATTAATTTTCATTTAATATAGTTCATTTGCTACCAAATCAACACATAGAGACAACACAGCAATAGACAATGCGTTACCAGTAGTAGTACATCTAAAAGTGTATCAAACTGACTTTCAAATCCCAGCTAATCCCAGCCATCTGAAACTTGGTGGCATAAAAAAAACAAAAACAAAAAAAAAGCAAAAAACAAAAAAAGCAGTTTCAGGCAGAAGCTGCTGCCAGGGTTGGTGTGTATGTGTGCTTGTGTTTATTTTCGTATCCTATCCAGGCATATTCATGCCTGACGATTTAATGATAAGGTTGTATGTTCAGTTCACAGTCCAGTCCCTTGCATAGAAAAAAAAAAAAAAAAAAATCCGGGCCTTTGTGTTTTACCATGAATATTTCAATGTAGATCCAAAAGATGAACAACTTGACAGGTTTTATTATTATGAACAAAATTCATTTTAGTTCTTTTAATTTTTTTTTTTTTTTTTTTTTTTTGGGTGGGGTGGGGTGTGTGTGTGTGTGTGTGGGGGGGGGGGGGTGATTAATGATTGTCTTGCTTTTGTTATTTTATTTTTAATTTTTACATTTTTAATATAGTTAGTTGGTGTTGTAAAATTTTTAATGCAGGTAGTTTAATATAGTTTTGTGATAAATTTTCAAAATTATTTCCTGGCTACTTTTTCTTGTAATTTCTGACTATGTTTTTCCTGATTTTATGATCAGTTTATTGTGATTATATTTATTTATTTATTTATTTATTAGTTTTCTTGTCATTTTCTCATATTTTTTTTATGTCATCTGATATGACATTGAAATATTTTAGCTAATTTAATTTATTTATTTTAGTAATGTTCTGGTAATTTTTCACTAATTTGCTCAGGGCCTTTTTTCCATGTTGTTGAAAGAAATCAAATGAATTTTCTGTTCTAAAGGGCTAATTGATAAAAAAAAAAAAAAAAAAAAAGTCTGAATGTTTGTGGAGGCCCTAAATTGCAGAAGGTGGGTCTCGAGGTGCCTGACCTGCCTTGTGGCCCGACGGCTCTGTGTGTGATGGTGTGCTTTCTCTCTGTAAGTGCAGGGGCTGCGTCACTAATTTGTGCCGAGACTCTGCGGCAGGAGAACTACGGAGGCAGAATCATCATGGTCACCCGGGACGAACTTTTACCTTACGACAAAACTCGACTCAGCAAGGTGCTGTAAATCTGCTCAAAGACATGATGCAATACCTCTGGTGACTGCCGCTATCAATACTATTGAATTTTGTTTAACAAATCACAGTTATCTGCTCTCTCTCTGTCTCACACACACACACACACACACACACACACACACACACACTGCACCCATCCTCAGGTAATGAATGTGGTGAGTGACAGTATCCTGCTGCGGAGGATGGAGTTCTTCCACAAGTACGACATCGAGGTGTGGCTCAGGAAAGAAGTGAGTGGCTCCTCCTCCCCAGCATGTTTACATCTGCTGCATTTAAAATCCATCCACAAAATACATGTGCTGTATTTTGCTTTTCATGTTGTGAAGTGAAGAAATTAGATTAGAGGAGATGAGATCACACGCACTTTATTAATTCCCGAAGGACACTGACCGTCCACCAAGCTCAGAAACACAGTGGCATATGGCACACACCATTTTTAAAAGAATAAAACATCTCACAAGACAACATGGCAAAAGCTTACACAGTAAAAAACCTCTTTTAAGAACACGGCAGATCAAGACGAGTGCTGAGAGGCACTAACCAGTGATTTTCCCTCACTTTGGGATTTGCCTACTTCATTATTACAAGTGGGCACTCGGGGTCATACTTGTGTCTTGATGGCCACATTGTGATTGCTGATTGGCCCCTCACTGCCTCTTGCTGTGATGGCAGGCGCTGTCGCTGGACACAGACAAGAGGACGATAACATTTGACGACGGCTCAGTCCAGAGCTACGACCAGCTCCTCATCTCAACAGGCTGCAGGTAAAACAACACAGAAGACGTACCACACACTGCCAAGAAACCAGAGATACAGTTATACTGTTATTTGAAGATTAAAAGTTAATTAAAGTCAATTAAAAGTACTTGGTTTTACTGATTACTGAAATGAAGTACACAACAATTTGTTGTGTAAACAGTGTGGATTTTTTTCTATATAAAGACTGTTACATATAAAAAATGAAGTGTTAATATCAACTCAGACTCAAACATATTCTCCCTCCTAACTGGGTGATGCAATATTTAAAGGAATTCTCCAATATTTTGGGCAAAATACTCTTTTCCGACTTACCCAGACTGAGACAAGATGTTTGATGCCATCTTCATCTCTGTATGTCCAGTGGTTCGGTTCTTGGCGGTAGCAATTCATATTAGCTTAGCATAAAGACTTGAAGTCTTTAGGAGTCATTAGCCTGGCTCTGTCAAAGTGATAAAATAAACCCTAACAGCAACTCTGAAGCTGTCTTGTCTACAGCGTGTGTAGCATGTTTTCCAAATACACGTCTTGAAATTTAAAATTAAATAACAAAAAACGAGTTGTTTTAGGAGAATTTAGATGGTGGAACTGTAACCGCTGAACACGTGTATCCTTCTACGTATCGCAGTGATCCACGCACCACTGGAGGTCGAGGTAGATCCAGCACTAACTAGCTATGCTAAGATAACAAAAATGCTACCCACAGGAACTGAACTACTGGATATAAATATGTGAAAATAGTGTTGAACATTTTGTCTCCGTCTGGGTAAGTCGATGACAGGATATTTTGCCCAAAATGGTGGATTATTCCTTTAAACTATCATTATTTCAGCACCAAATAAATAACACCGTGCTTCTCCTCAGTCAGAGACTTTTACCAACATCAGGTTTGACTATGTTACCCTTGTATCAGAAAATATAGGATAGATATTGAAGCATCGTCAGTACACTAGCCACTGCATTGTGTATAAATATAATCTGTCCCTTAGAGCGAAGGGTCTGGATATGCCTGGCATGGAGCTGGGCAACGTCAAGATGCTGGAGACACCAGAGGACGCCCGGCAGATCCACGCAGCCTGTGTGGGCTGCCGCATCGTCATCGTGGGAACCTCCTTTGTTGGTACTGTGCTTGAAGGATGAAACATATAGAAATGATATGAGATTTGTTTGGCGGTTTTGATGACTTATATGTCTTTTTTTTACTTGAAAAATTACATGGTTAAGTATTGGACAGACATAGTGCTTTCAAAAAAGCACTATGTCTGTACGGGGAAAAAATTCAGGAAAACACAGTTTAGTCAACAGTCTAACAGTGGATCATCAACTATGGCTTTTCTTTTAGTAAATGCATGGTAGAGACAATGTAATAATATTAAACAGTGGTTAAAACATCGTATATCCATGATACTCATCTCACCTAGAACTGTGTGTAGACAATAAAACAATGGGCAGAAAAACATAAAAGAGGGTTTTAATTACAAGACTGCTTCACTAAAGAAAAACTTGTGTCCCAAAAGACACAGGGTTTTTCATCTGATATCAGCTGTGATTATTATGCATGGGAAATCTGATTATTTTTGCTTGGTTTCCTTGTGTTTGCACACACTTTCGCCCTGATTAGTAACAGCATGTTTGCTGTTTTCTTCTCAGGCATGGAGGTGGCATCTTATATGACAGACAAGGCTGCCACCATCACGGTGATAGGCAGCAGTGAAATGCCATATCAGAAGACCCTGGGTCCCGAGATTGGCAGAATCACTATGACGGTGATGTGTGCATGTCACAGTTCATATCCCTTTCTTTTGCTCACCTTATTTTTGACCCATTTACTTTGATAGTTTGGTTGCTAGTAGCATGTGTGCTTTGTTTTCTAATACACCATCTTAACTTAAACTCATTTCTGCAGATGCTGGAAGGAAAAAAAGTGAAATTCTACATGAATGATAATGTGACAGAGGTCCGAGGAGCAAATGGCAAGGTAAAATTGCAAAATATGTATATGGTCCATCAAATATGTGCCAGTGATCAGACCCAGTGAGTGAAATGCTGACCTTGGGATAAAGCTGGCTTTCATCACAAGCAGTTTCTCTAATAAAGTCAAGCTTTATCTCCTGTCTCGCTTCTCCTTTCCTCCTCAAGGTGAAGGAGGTCGTACTTAAAAGTGGGATAGTTATTCCAGCTGAAGTTTTGATTGTTGGAATTGGTAAGTGTAACACGGAGACGGCAATAATCTCACATTTTAAAGGAAAACACATGTTTTTTTCTGATTTCCTGTTGCATGGCTTTATCTGTGTGTTTTGGGTAATTTTCCTTTATTGCATGATCACATCAAATAAGGTGAAAATTCATTTGGTTCTACAAAAAGTGGGTTTTGGTTGATTACCAGTGTCTGTCAGATAATTTTGCACAAGTAATCATTCACCAACAGGTTTTCTGAATGCACAAAAGGTGCAAACTGTTGAGTTCAGTTCACATTGGTGGATTATAACCTCAGACTGTCAAAGATATCCGTGACTGGTATCTGATTTTTCAGAGGCAGCAGAAGCTTGAATGATATAAATTATCTACTTTTCTGTTTTATAACCTGACAACTCATTATGCACTGCTGTACACTGAGGAACACTCACTCTTGATGGATTGATGATGATGAATGAAACAGCCCGGCAACACTACTTGTATTCTTGCAATATTTACTGAACTACCACCGCTCTGTCTTCGCTCCTCCAGGTGTCATTCCTAACTCCGAGTTCCTTCAAGGAAGTAAAATACATATGGACGCGAAGAACTCAGTCGTGGTCGATACGGTGAGCCAGAAATTTTCTCTTTTTTTTTCTGGCTGTCTGGATCTTATTTTGTCTCTTCACTCTGATAATTTAATCATGTCCGGGTGTCCTTGAGGCTCGGGCACATACCACATATTCATGTCATTGTGGGATCAGACCTGACTCATCACCTTGCTGTCTCTGAGACCATTCAGGACATGCTGTTGTGGTTGCTTACCATGTCTGTTTCCTGCAGTACATGCGCACCAATGTCCCTGGGGTGTTCTGTGGGGGGGACCTGGCCTCCTTCCCCCTGGTAATGGCCAAAAAACAGCGGGTCAGTATCGGACACTGGCAGATGGCGCAAGCACACGGTAACTCCTGCAGTATTTGTTTGCATAACAGAGCGTGCAGTGACAAGGCAGATTTTGTTAAGCATATGAAAAGTTAGTTTCTCCAAAGGTACACGTGACATTTAATCATTAATAATAGTGTGGCCTTAAACGAGCACATGAAACTTCAGTCTTTGTTTGTATAGTGCTTTTTATACAGGTGCAACTCAAATTGCTGCACTCTAGTAGAAACAAGAATACATTTACAGTGGAATACATTTAAAACAGAAAGTGTATGAACACAATAGCACATCGTCAGCTTAGTTCAACTGTAAAATGTAACTGCATTGTAAGATTATTACCCTCATTTGTCTCTATTATCATCTTTTTTTATCATTCAGCTCATGTACTGTAGTTTATGTATTTATTGATAAAATGCACTGTGAATGTGTGTGTGTGTGTGTGTGTGTATGTGTGTGTGTGTGTGTGTGTGTGTGTGTGTGTGTGTTTTACTGTTGGTCAGGGAGGATAGCAGCCTTGAACATGCTGGATAGACCAACTGAGCTCAATTCAGTTCCTTTCTACTGGACCGTCCTACTGGGTAAAACCATCCGATACGCAGGTGGGTATCTCACAGCAGACACACACACACACACATACACACATGAAAAGTGATTTATCAGGATAAGGAGATATTGGTGTGTATCTGTGTGTTTATATGTTTATGTACTGAGAGACCTGCACATGATGGAGCGCTTGTTGACGTACAGTAGGGCCCAAGAGAAACATAAAAATTTAAAATGTGATAATACCCTCACTTTTCTCTCTACTTCCAAGATATTAGTCACATTTCTACCTTCCATTACTCTACAAAAAAGCTTTGATAACTGAAGCACACCATGATAGAGTTCTGCTGTTTTGGTTTTCCCCTGTTATCCTCATTAAATAAAACCCACAGCACTAATGGAAAGTGGTATACTAACACTGTAAACAAGCCAAATCAGATAAAAAAAAAAAAATGCAACTAAATTGTCTGGCAACAGCTATTTCAATCACTCAGAAAACTGATATTTGTGATGAAGATAGTGGGAAGAATGCATTTGTATGTGCATGGTATTTCCAAAAAAACAAAATGAATCTGGTCCTCTAAATGTCACAACAACACAATATATAACATTAATTGTGATTTGTCAGCGTGGGCAGGACTTAACACTCAGAGTTTGCAATTAAAAAACAATTCCATATCGCTCTATTAAATTCAGCACTCATATCAGGATCTCTGTTCAGAGCATCGAATTTCATACAAATCTGATCCAGTGTGGCCAAGCAAAAGTTTTACTGACAGCAATATAAATAATATTGCATGGCTATTAGGGTTGTTATACTCTTCAGTTCATGGTAAAAAAAAAAAAAAAAAAAAAAAAAAAAAAAGTGGAAAAAACAAGCAAGCAAACAAACAAACAAACAAAAACATGGAGCACCAGACCCCAGGATATATTGACATCCACAAACTTGCATTATTGGCTCTATGTTAAAAGCCCAAACTCTTCACTTGTGATTACCGTATTGATCTGAATATAAGACGATATTTTTTCCATTGAAAATGCCCTGAAAAAACGCCCTCGTCTTATATTGGGGGTCTAAGCAAATACACATGTATTGTACTTGCATATGTTCCGTGCTTGAATACAGCACACTTCCCCCGCTCTGGCACGGTTGGAAGGGGTGTGCTCCAGCACGGTACGGGCGTTCATGCACGAGCACATGCACGGTCACGCACGCAGCGCGCGAACGTGGATACAACGTAAATCATGCAACTTTCCTCCTGCCTCCGCAAAATCGTTTAATGCGAAGCGCGATTACCCGGTTGAATGTAGCAGCCAGCTGACATGCCGCTCCGGCTGTCAGTTGGACGCTTTCTGAAGTTACCTCCGAAACTGTCAAGGTAAATAAACATCCCTTAACCCTGGCCATGAGTGCAATGTGAGACGGTGGCGGTCTCAGAAAGAAGAGCTAAAAAAAAAAAAAAAAAATGCCCACAGCCAGAGAAGGGCTTTTCGTGGTCCAAAAACTGGTCGATTCAGCGAGACTGACAGGAGGGTGTGCGATTTTGTGAATGAGAAACGTAGTGAAGGACTGCCCGTTATGAGGGCTGTGATGCAGCAAAAAGCACTTGAAGTTGCCACAGAGCTCAAAATACCCCGCACTGAGTTTAAAGCTAGCATGGGCTGGTGTTGCAGAATGCAGTGGCGGATTTAAGAAATTTGGGACCCAAGGCAAAGGCAGGCATGGGGCCCTCTGAGATGAGAGGACAACACACAAAACAGGGGCCCCGAGACACACATAATACGATAAGCATTCTGCTGGCATTTTAGCAAAAGTATTTTAATCAAAAACATAATTAATGTGCGCAAATAAGTAATAACTGTATTAACCATAAGTGTATGAGGAGTTTTATGGGGCCCTCAGGAACTTGGGGCCCTAGGCCACCGCCTAGTTTTGCCTAATGGTAAGTCCGCTCCTGGCAGAATGTCCATATAAAAAGTATTTTTCCAAAAAAGGGTCTTGAAAAAGAGGGGTCGTCTTAAAATCAGGGTCGTCTTTTATTCGGGTCAATACGGTATTTTATATTCCCTATTTGTGTTTTGGCTGTGCCCAGGCTATGGAGAGGGATACACTGAGCTTGTACTGAAAGGAAAGCTGGAGGACCTGAAGTTCCTGGCATTGTATATCAAGTAAGTTGAGAAAAACAGCTGTTGTTGTGAATGTTAATCATCTGTACTTTACTCTTACAGACCGAGAGTAGTATAATTCTTGTCACAATGTGGACTTAAAGGAAACTGTTGATCATCTTGTTTGATATTCTACTCGTGGTTTTAATGTGTTTCTTTAATCTCTGTTTACCCACAGGGACGATGAGGTCATAGCGGCAGCGAGCCTTGACTACGACCCGGCAGTGTCTGCAGTGGCTGAGAGGTTTGCAGCAGGGAAAGTCATTACGAAGAAAGAGGCTCAGTATGTCATATCCCTCTGTTTTATGACCTTTTCTTACTGTCTTTCTGTCTTAGGATAATTATGGCCTCATCAGCCTCCCCACTCCTTCTTTAACTGAAGATATATTGGTACATCTAGATTGATAGATGATTGAAAAACAAGACAGACGAAACTGTCCTCCAGCAAAAAAATGACCCCATAGGTCGCTGTATCCAGTACTGGATGTTTTGGGTCGTGTCGATGCTGAGATTAACCCTTTCTGTAACTTCACAATGTCAATGACCGCTTAAGGAAGTGCATAACTTCAGCTATTCACAGGGCTATAGATTGACTGGAGGTCAGGTGACACACAGTGTGCTGAAATTCAACATAAAATAACCATTACCCAGTGGAATCTTTGCTTTTTCCTATATGAGCTAATAACTTAACAATTTATATGCCCAAATATCTACATGTCTTTATAAAACTTTGTACTTATCTCCTCAAATCGGTGTAACTGAACATTACTAGACCTGTAACCGTGACTGTTGAAAATGAAACTATAAAAATGGCCGGAAGTTGTGCGAGGGATGGTTTGGCCAGAATTAGATACAGGGTCCATAATTGGCTACTGTTCCGCTAACGTTTTCTAAACTTACGCCTGACCCTTTCCTAACCGTAACCATTACAATAAACCTTTAATTTAACTTGACAGTAACCTTTTCATAACCGTAACCAAGTATTTTTAGTGGCTAGTGAGTTATAGCTAGTTCACCCTTGAAATGCTCCTGTAGGTCGTATTAGAGGATTGGAACAAACAACCGATGTGGTCGTGTGAATTGGAGGACTTATTAAGACACAGCCAGAAAGACAGATGACACAGCAGGCACACAGACAAACTCTTAGGTGAGTCTCGTTCTCTGGACCAAACAAGTTTCCAAATATTTAAAGGGGCATTAACTACTTTAGGGTTTTATCATCCTCTACCAGTGACCAAGTAATTAGACCATCACCAGTTCTCTGGTACAGCTTATGATGCCCTGTAATTGACAAAAACAGTAAAGTCACAACAGAGCAAGCTTTTACATTTTTACATAATGGACTGATGGTGATCAACTTTCAATAAACAGTATACGTTTTTGTCTAAATTTCTAGCCAAAAAAAATCTCTTGATACAATGATCTTGAAGAGTACTACCTTGTTTACAGGGGCCATTTTGGGGCTGAGGAGCTCAAACCCCCTGGTCAAAAAGAGTGATGGGTACCCATGGTGGAAATAGGCACAAAGAGTTCTTGTTTTTTTGCAGTGGAAAAGGGGTACAAACTATCATTGTTTTTCCAAATTAAGATCACAAGGTTGTTCCATGTTGCAAAGAGGTTGTTGCAAACCGGTCTCACTCCATCTGCATGTGCTTTGTCTTTTGCTGAACTACGTCTTTCTCTCATTCCACCATCTGCCATTGCAACAACGTCTGAAAGCTTTAGCTTCATTTGAGCTGCAAGAATGGCACGCTCTTCCTGTTTTGCGGTCAAGCAATCAAGAAGATTTTTCTGCAAAATCTGTCTTCGTAGCACACAAAGTAAAATGCAGCGTAGAGGCTGGTAGAGGCTGCCAGTCTTCCCGACAATGGTCTTGTTTTTTTACTGTAATTATACTAATGTCTCAAGACTGATGTGTTAGATTTATTGATGTTAAACTGCTGCACATAGCACATGTAAAGCCTTACCTATGCAGAAAACAGAGTTAAAAAAAAAAGTAGACAAGCAAAAGGAAGTTAGAAAAGCAGCTAGACTATCTGACAGACCAACAGAAATAGTCAAATAAACCGTTTAGAGACTCGTTTGAATGCTTTAAACAAACACGTTGTCTTCCTCTGCTTGACAGATCTGATGACCTGAGCTGGCTGAAGCTGTCCTGAGCCACGTCTCCATCCACTCATCTGCTCGTCACCTCACCAGTACAACGTCGACATGCAGTCCGAATGTCCTTCATCTGTACCTCCATCAATCCCATCTTCCAAAGGGGACAAAGCATTTGGAGACAGTCAAAACACTCCATTTGGAACAGATAGACTTGACTGATGGCACCTGGTGTACAACAGCATAACCCGCAGTGACGTATATGTTTACAGTGTTCTGATACACATTGTGCAGAAACTGCGTACTGTATACCATACAGTAAATGTTCACGCGAAGGGAATTTGCCCTCTGCATCTATCAAGTTGGAGCAGAAAAGTTGGGGAAGAGATGGTCCATGACGCAAACAACACATACCTCAGACGCATGCAGCTTTGGGGCTCTCAACTGTTTTTTAGTCTCAAGGTTTATTATTTATTTATTTCATTATTTATTTATTTATTTTGGGGTCATTTCATTATATTTACACTTTTTCTCTTCTGAATTCCACAGATCTATGTCCTAAGGTTGATTTAGTATTAGTATTATTAGTGTTAATATTGAAAGGGTGGCGTAAGCTGCCTTTGGGTAGCCCTTTACTTGGATGGGGCTGCTGGAAAAAACACAAGTGACCTTAATGGCCATTGTGGCTATGTTTGCTTTCTAATCAGTGGCTTGGAGGGGGGGATTAGGAGAACAGAGGGAGCGAGTTCAGCTCTTTGACGCAGAGATGCTGAAACAGGCAATGGTGACAAAACAGCAACACGGGGAACAATGAGCCTTCGACAAACAGCACACAAAGAGGTTGCAACAAAGCTCTCACAAAAGAAATGCACTTTTCTCTCTGTGCCCTTGGTCTCGCTACCTTTTTTTTTTTTTTTTTTTAAATCACCGTTCCTTTACAGCTCTCTTTGCAACTCACCATTTACTTTTAGCCTCCATATTCACTCTTTTTCACCTTTTCATTTTCACTGCCAGCATGGCTCATGTTACTTTATCAAGGATCTGACTGATATGAGTTTTTGAAGGCCAATACCAATTCTGATATTTTTGAATTGAAGATTCCAATAGCTGTTTTATTCATTAGGTTTATTTTACCAATTTGAGGCATGTCAATGTCATGTCAAGTATTTTATTCTTTGCAGGGTGAAAAAGCCTCTGCAACAGCATTTCGACCACCACAGGACGCCAAACCTCTTCATTAAAACCCATGCTAATGTTTTTTTTTTTTTTTTGTCTTGGCTAACAGCTCCTCATGGTAGAGTGAGGCAGGTTTAACTGCAGATTTTATGGAGTTTCACTCCTGAAGCTGTTTCAGCAAAATCATATACTCACTGCTAACATATTATTGGCAATGGACAACACTCAGGGGCCAGTATCTGGTTTTGTAAAGGCCAGTATAGGCCCATTATATCAGCAAACCAGTGTATCAGTCTAACTCTAACTGTATGTGAAACATTGCAACCTGTCATACCTCCTTAACCTCTCATCTTTCTTAGCATTGCCTATACAGTACAACTTTATGTTGATCAGTGGCATATAAGTAACAATTTTTAAGGTAAATCTTACTGTAAGCTAGCTAGATTTTTTCAACCCTTACTCAGTAAAGTGTTCTAAATAATTTTGCCTATTATTAATTCATGCAGTAAAAATAATGTTTTCTTGAGCAATGTTGTTTTCTTGGGGACTCATCCAAAAAATATCATTGGGAGAAATTTGTCATTGTTCATTATCAGCTCAGAGGAAAATGTACAATGGTGAATTTTAATTATTTTGCAAGAAACAACTTAATTCTCGATGCAAAGTCAATTTTGTACTTTGTATTTGTCATTTCAAACTTCTGTCTTGTGTTTCAAATTTTTCATGCATAAAGTTCTCAGGCACAACAGGACCCTCTCTCTTCATTCATTGATCTGTCAGCTGACTCACTCAGGATACATGGTGTTTCTGCAGCCACGTTCCAGCAGTGGTAGTGTTTGTTTCAGCATCAGGACACATATCACAGGTCATAGGTAATCTGCTCCTTTTCGCAAGATCTACTTTATGATCACTCAGAGAGATCTTGTAATTAATTTCCTCCCGTCTTTATTTGGCATACATTCATTTTCTTATTTCTTACATTTGCACTGTAAATTACACTTAACATTCCTGAGACAGTGACACTGATTCACTGCGAAAGGGTAAAAAAAATATATATAGCAATTCACAAATTCCTGCTTCCTTCTTCAAAGAGAAAACACCATGCATTAGAATAGAATGAAATAAGAACTAAACTTTAAAAACCAATGGTAAACCCCCACTGACAGCCATTTACTGATGAGTGTATACTAGTTAATCACATTTTTTGTATAACTCACTCACCCTGGTTTAGCTTTTCTGATTGTTTTCGTAGCACCTTCCAGAATAAAATGAGTTAACAGGGCTAATCTGCATGTCCTTACTTTGTAGTTAAAGAAATGTTGTGTTTGTAACCTCGCTTCATTTTTAGCCCCAAGAGGAAAAAACTGAGCACATAGGCATGAGGGGTCTTCAGAAGTGTTATCCTGAGGGGGATTTCTGCCATGAATGATGAACTTTTGGTATTTTCTGCAAGAGCTACATAATTCAGAGGGACAAGACAAACTATGCAAATCCTCTATTAAGTTTTAAAGAGGTTCATTCAACAGGAGGTAGGCCTGTCCTTTTCCACTGACATCAGAGCCTTGCGATCAAGATTTAGTGGTCAAAGTACATTCTTGGCAGCAGGATGTACATTTTGCTCGTGAAAGAGTAAGCATTTTCTATTGAAGGTGAAAAACTGCAAGTGTTTGAAAGGGTATTAAATGGACAACACACTTTGGCTCGCTCACAGTCAGTCCACTGTGTAACAGCGGCCCCTAAAGGACATTTTATGAACTCCAGCACTTTCTGCTATTCTTGCTACTTTTTCAACATATTTGCTGTGGCTACATTTTTCATGCTTCACACCTGAAGAAAAAAAAAATACAGTATACAGTCAATCCAAACGTAAATAATTTGATGAAACACATTACAATAAACTTATTGTAAATGATATGGCTATAGTGATTTTTTTCTTATATTCACTGTGTATTATAACAACACAAAAACACAGTCTCCTCCATGATCTGATCACTCCTGGACAGTCAAAACATTCATTCAGTAAAGTCCTAGTCTGATCAGATCTGGGCAGATTCAGGTTAAGCCCTCTTCACGTTGTCCTCTTTAGCAGAGACCTGTCTCAAGGGTGCCTGGGTTTCCTCTATCAGAGCCTGTCTATGGGTGCGGTAACGCTGTTGTCTGTTCGCCCTGTACAGCTCCAGCCTCTTCTCTTCAGCTTGGGGGTCCTCCAGCACTCCCTCCCACCTCAGGCTCTCTCTGGCCTGGGCGCTGAGCTCTGACACGTCCCCCTGCCACGCAGCTCCACCGCCACTCGGCTTGTTTGTTGCTGTTGACTGGACCGTCGAGTCCTTGGGTTGCCTCTTGCTCCTCCGCCCACCACTGGCACTCTTCTCGCCGTCCTTTCTGGTGCAGGCTCTGAGCTTGGGCAGCTGGATCTGGAGTTGGCCTTGACATGACGGGGCCAGCGATAACATCACTGAGGTCTCAGGAGGCAAAGATATGCTCTGAGGTTTCTCTGTAGGAATATAAACATGCAGGCAGATGCACACACACACACACACTCACCAATAAACAAAGGTTGTAGTTTAGGTTACTAATGACTCCCTGTGGAGTAAAAGAGTTAGAGTAGGTATGGCTAATGGCTTGGTTTACAGTAATGAGGGATAATAGGCCAGAGAGGAGAACTGACACTAGGAGCCTGTTCTCTAATGACCCATTCAAAGCCGCAGGGAATCCTCTGCCACCAACACATGATCCCTATACGTCTGTATACCTGTGTCATGTTATGGGGTCACACAGAGGTGGAACAGACTCAGTCAGGAGGAAGAAAAGCACTGTTTCAAACCATGCTATTGCATTATAGCTTTGACTGTACAAAACAATTCAAAATGTCACCTTTCCACAATGATAAATTAAATAAAAATCCCTAACTAGGAGCAGGAACAGCCTAACATTCACTATTTTAAGGCTTTGAGGCTTTTCATTACTTGAACATTTGTAGTTGTTAACTATAGAAACTGAATTCATTCAATTTCAATGTTGTGAACACATTCTCTTCCATCTTTCCACCACAGTTCCTCCATTTGAAATTTGTAGGCTATATGATGCAATTTATATGACTTTGGAAGAGCCACTGTCGAGAAAATTAGGAGTAAAAGTATTTTATTTCCTTTAATAAAGCCAGGGATCTCAGTAAGATTTTAATCCTAGTCTTTATGGACAGCATGCAAGGTGTTTTTCATTTTTCTAGTCAGTTGTGTGGCTGTGGAGTCTATAGTTGATCATGTATTTATTTACTTCATGTCTGTGATCAGCTTTAGAGCTTTTATGTGAGACAAAAGCGTGTCACACAGTTTGATGGTACGGTCTTTTGTGTGTATTGGAGATAGCAATTTTACCAGCCAATATCCTCTTCAGGTAAATATCAACAAAACAAAATAACGTAGATGAAAAGGCCTATAACATTCATTTTTACTTCCTCAGACCCAGCCATGCAGCATACTTCACCTGCATCCTCTGAGTCCTGAGCAGCGGTGGCATGCCTCTTTTTCTTGGACCCACTCTTCTTCTTTTTGTCCTTCTCTTTGATTTCTGCGTTCCTGGATATCAGGAGTAGTTTGCAGTCTTTGTCCACGGAGGACATGTCTTCCGCATGCTGCAGGCTTGGCACAAACTCAATCAACTTAAGCGTGAAGCAGCTTTCCCCCCGTGTACAACGTGCGTCTCAATCAACCGATTGCCACGGATCCTTCCCCATCCAGACCACTTTGGTGTTGTCTTGCGCTCTTAAATATTTAAAAAAGTATTCCCCTTGGGTTTGGGAAATAAATATAGCGACCTGGAAATTTGCGTGGGCACACAACAAGGCTGTATCCCGCAGATCCAAATCTGTTGTTGCTGCTCTTCAGCTCCTAAACTCCCACGTTTTTATTTGCCAAACTAGGTTTCAACATTTCCTCCACTGCACACGACAAAATAAAATCGCAGAAGCTGCTAAAAATCCAACTTTTTCCTGCACTTTTGAATTTTAAGTATTATTTTTTTCCGGGACTGCAGAATCACGTATGACCTGCCGCGTTGCCAAGTGACCCGTCTCCTTGGCAACGGGACACACCGTGCTGGTGGATTCAATGACTCGCGCTTTTCTCTTTTGTGTCGAGTTTATGTAACAAGAGAAACAAGGAAAAGGCCTTTAATGAACTTAATTTCACTGCTGGATACATTATTTATTTATTTATTTATTTATTTACATCTGCAAATTTACACATACAACAAATAATCTGACAAAACTGCCCTCGTCAGTTTTTTTGACAATAGCCTATATTTGTTTGAAACCAGTATAATAAAGTCGTTTAAAATAAGTGGGATCTATGGATAATTTATTCAGGTGTGTATGAAAAAAACCAAGTCCTGAACTAATTGTATCAAGCATTGTAAGTGCAGATAACGTGCAGTTTTTTTCAACTGAGTGGTATAGGGTTACGTGTAACAGAACCTGACATACAGGAACACACATGGCGCAGCGGTTGGGTTGTGCCGTGTAATCAAAGCAAAGAACTGACCCCGACGTGATTTGAACACGCAACCTTCTGATCTGGAGTCAGACGCGCTACCGTTGCGCCACGAGGTCTACAGGTACAGTTCTCTACAGAACCCAAGCCAACACAACACAACACAACACAACACAACACAACACAACACAACACAACACAACACAACACAACACAACACATCTTAATAGAATAGAACACAGCAGAACAGAACTGAACACAATAAAACAGAACAGAACTCAACACAACATTTCACAACAAAGCACATTACAACAGAACAGAACAGAACACATAACAATAGAACACAACACATGAGAGCGCATGACAACAGAACCCATCACTACAGAACACAACACAACACAACACAACACAACACAACACAATAGAGCAGAACACATCACAACAGAACACAACAGAACAGAACACAATACAACAGAACACAACAGAACCGAACAGAACAGAGCACATTACAACAGAACAGAACAGAACACATCATAATACAATAGAACACAACACATGAGAGCAAATTACAACAGAACACAACAAATCACAACAGAACAGAACAGAACACATCACAACAGAACACAATACAACAAAACATTTCACAACAGAGCACATTACAACAGAAGAGAACACAACACAACACAATACAACATAATACAACAGAACACAACACAGCATAACACAACACAACAGAATAGAACACAATACAACAGAACACAGCAGAACAGAACACATCACAATAGAACACATCACAACAGAACACAATTCAGCAGAACACATCACAACAGAACACATCACAATAGAAGACAACAGAACACATCACAACAGAACACATCACACACACACACACACACACACACACACACAAGCTATAAGTGCCTTGCTCAGGGACATCAGTCACCAGCTCAGATGCTCTCTGTCCTCAGTATAAATTTGTGACCTTTCAGTTAACTAAACTAACAGTTAACATACACATGGCCTTAAGGTCAACAGTTATATCAGTCCAATAAATATCAACTGCATGCTCCCTATCACCAGTTAGAAATGAAATCTTAGCACCGACAGGCACACATGATCATCAGATGAAACTAGAGCAGCGTGAGACTTGCTGGTCTGAACTATTTTAAGCCCTTGGATAAATCTGGGCAATGGAACTTTGGTCATTGACGGGTTCACTGAGCCAGACGGACTTAGCTCGTT
Organism: Myripristis murdjan; assembly: GCF_902150065.1. Classification (NCBI taxonomy): domain Eukaryota; kingdom Metazoa; phylum Chordata; class Actinopteri; order Holocentriformes; family Holocentridae; genus Myripristis; species Myripristis murdjan. The sequence continues at coordinate 12,114,380 of NC_043993.1, read as the reverse complement.
GGCCATGAGCTGAAAACTACAATAAACAGCAAGAGGGAAACTATTCATTTCCAATCTGTCTGCACATTCAAAAATAAAACATAGAAATAGACAGAAAGATAAAAATATGCTGATAGATAGAATAGTTTTCAATATTGTAATATGCATTGTATAATGTTGAATCCAATCGTCATCAAGCCTAAAACTCCAAGGCTAT